>NC_058088.1:45434161-45542232 GCF_014858855.1 Bufo gargarizans
GAAGAGACATTCACTCCACTAAGAGGCCAAAATAGGTATTTAAAAACAGTTATATAATGTTCATATTGTTAGCATTGTGTTTAGAACTGTATACTGAACTAGATATATATGTGTTTACTTACAGTTCCACCAAATTCAATTGCAACCATACAATTGCAAATACATATTGCAAGCTACAAATTGCAAGCATTCAGATTCCATATTGCTTTCCAAATTCTTGCTAACTGCAAGCAGAACTATTAGTTAGACCTCAGATATACCTCTCAGAGAGATCATAAAGTGCTTAAATAACTTAAAGTGAGAGTACAGATACTCAAGAGAGAAATATATCCACCATTTTATGTTTATGTACATGGACTATCTGCTGCGGAGGCGGCAGTGTTATATATATGAAGAAAAGTTGAAGTCAATAAAGAAGTTATTTCAAGCATTTGTTGCGCTCTTTAAACCTACTGTTTCCATAGAACGGCGCTAGAGGAATTACAGAGTAATAGACAGACTAAAAGTCAGAGATACCAAAATTCTTCTAATGACACAGTGCAAAAGGCACTTCATAGTGCTGCACCTGCCACAGTGGAGCTATTACCCTCAGAGGGCGAAGTGATAGCGCTCCTCAACTTGCACAGTAAAGATCACATTAAAGCAGCGGAGCGCCAGCATATACCGCCGCGCAGCAACTGTTCCCTGAGTGAGCAAGCAAAGACATCTCAGCAGAGCTACCATAGAGGCCATAGAACGTGTGCATTAGTCAAACTGCAGCCGACTCTTAAAGTGGCAGAACGTCAAAGGCAAAATAGTCAGAGAAAGAGCGCTAACCCTCCTGCAATCCCTAGAGAGAGAAAGAGTCGCATGGTGGGAGGCCAAAGTCCAGAGCTAGAGTGCCTGCACCGCTATCCACGGAGAGACGACGTACTGCAGTCAGCTAGTTTCCCGCCACTAGGCCCAAAGCCTGCAGCAGCGTATCTAAGCCAGCGCATCGCAAGTCATCACAGATCATCGCAAGTCATCACAGATCATCGCAAGTCATCACAAAGCATTGCAAGTCTGCACAGAGCATTGCAACTCAGCGCAGAGCATCGCAAGTCAGCTCAGAGCATTGCATCACATCAAGGACACGTCTCCTTTAAGATTGACATTTGTTCCTGCTCTTCAGAATAAGAGCTTTCCTTTTATTACTTATCATTGCATATAGGCTTTGGCATAAAGAGAAATTTTTGGTGTTCAGAAATAAGAGACTTTAAATAAAAACAAAGGACAGTTTGTAGTACACGGACTCTAAAGCATTTAAAGTGAAAGTCATTTATTGCCTGCATTTATCGCTGTTGTATTTGAAGTGACAGTCATTTATTTCTGCATTTGTCAGTATTGCATTTAAAGTGAAAGGACTCTTAAAATTCGTATTGATTGTCAGTACTGCATTTAAAGTAAAATGTCTGAACCTAGTATTACCATGCCACTGTTAGATGATACAAAGATAGATAGAGTAGAGGGGGAAGAGCAAGGGAACCTGTCTAAGGTAGAAGAGTCTGATATAGCGTTAGTCTTGCCTCAAACAACGTTCATCACTTGCCAGAAAAGCGACCCCAAAGATGCTGGAAAATTTGGAGCAAGAAGCAGCACTGAAAGGAAAAACGTTTGCCAGAATGTATGATAAATGGAAATTATACATTAAAGACATTCGTAAAAAGCTAAAATAAGAAAGTATAAAAGGGAACTTGAGTAATATGGTAGAGACGGTAGAAGAATCTGAATCAGAGCATATGTCAACCTGCGGTCATTTACGACACCTTCCCAGGATATTGTATGGAACATGGACACATGTACTGCGGTCACTAAAGATTTGGTAAAGCTCATGAGAGAACTTTCATCTGCAGAAAACTATGATGTTAAAGCAAGAAGTAGAATGAATGAGCTTTTTATGAGAGACTATGCTAGGTCCTTAGGAGGTACCACAAGCTCAAGTGTGACTTCCTTTGCTAGCAGAAGTGCTAGCCCCATATCAAAGTCCTCAAGTACTTCAGCCAAAAGAAAAGAATTAGCTGAACAACTTGCTGTCAAGAGAGCAGAAATTGAAATGGAAGCTGCCATTGAGGCGCAGCGCCAACTGATGGCTGAAAAGGAAGCTGAAAAGGATGCACAAAGCCATCAGATGGAAGCTGAAATCGAGGCACAACGCCATCAGATGGAAGCTGAAATCGAGGCACAACGCCATCAGATGGAAGCTGAAATTGAGGCACAGCGCCAACAGATGAAAAGTCTTGAAAGGCAGAAAGAAGTTAAGATCATAGAAGCCAGACTCAGAGTACACGAATAGGATATGAATCAGAGTAGTCATAGGACTCCTACTTTCCTACATACTCCCAGGAGAATGGAAGGAAATCTCCAGCACTTAGTGAGGAAATAAGTCATTATCCTTCCATCCCTGCACAGAAAGACAAAGAGAGGCCTAGTCCAGTGTTAGGAAAAAGGTGTTTGAATTTACCCTCTATCTCTGCCGGAAAAGATAAAGAAAGAACTCACCTAATTCAGAACCTAAGTGAGAAAATCGAACCAGATTATTCTATTCCTAGATGCCATGGCAATGCTCAGGAGAATGTTACAACCATTGTCCCAGCAAGACCACAGAGAACAGTCCTAGCTAGAATTCCAGTTCCGGAACCTACTGTATTTTCAGGAGACGTACTGAAGTTCATAGAGTGGAAGGCAAGTTTTGAGATCATCATTGAGCATCATTACTTCAGTCCATTACACAGTACGGAAGCGAGCACTCAATTCTATGGCAACACTCAGATTTTATTGACTAAAAATTGTTTAAAATGGCAATAGTATTAAAATAGCATACATTCAAATCAATAATAATGATTAAAACAATATGGTCGACCGTGTGTAATAATGCAGTAATATCTAGAAGGCTCATACAGCTTCAATTCAATAGCCCAACCGTGTCCTGGTAAACAAGGTGAAGACAATAAATGAGTGCCTAAAAGTGTTAAATAAGCAGTGTTAAATTAACTTAGAAACATACCATGAAAGATAAATATAATAGTGACAATGCATAAAAAAGGTGAATAAAGTGTTAAATATGGGACACTGGTTGGAGTCCAGCGCAACAATGCGCAATGTGCTGTACTTGATTCCTGTGGAAAATAAAAGAGGTCCGAGTCTCTGGTGTAGTACACCGCAACGCACAATATTTGGCTGTTTGGTAAAATATTCTTATAGCCCGATTCTAGTCACGGCTGATTTCTTACCTCTATCTAGAGGAAGCCGTGAACGATGTAGTAAAGATCCTTTAGGACGCTCTGAGGTCTGCTGAAAACGCCGCTCCGTCTTCACGGCTTGCAAGCTGTGACAGTCCAGCCCAATCTCGCGATACTCCAAGCGGGACTTCCGTCCGGTCTCTTCGCTCACTCAGATGATCAGGGCAGTTCGATCGTCACAAAGTAGCAGTTATTAATTAATCTCTCTTTAAAGCATGGCCATGCAATAAGTCCTTCTTATGGAGGTATGTGCGGAGTGTCTGTTACCCAATGGATTAATTAATAACTGCTACTTTGTGACGATCGAACTGCCCTGATCATCTGAGCGAGCGAAGAGACCGGACGGAAACTGAATAACTGGCCTAAAATAGGTCCTAAAGAGCACTTCAGACTCCAAGAGTACGGTGACTTCCTGCAAGCATGCAGCAGCAATGCCATCCCACATGTACGAGGACTAGAAGTACTGAACGATTATCTAGAAAACCACAGGATACTAACTAAGCTACCTGAAGAAGTGGCTTCTAGATGGAATCGCTATGTGACTGAACAGTTAGATCTAGGTAAGGACTTCCCAAGTTTTAAAGAGTTTTCTGAGTTCGTCAATAAGGAAGCATGGATAGCATGTAATGCAGTAACATCATCGTACGTCTTAAAATCTTTAGAAGAAAGGCCTGCGAGAGATATAAGATTCGCAAGAGCAACTAGCTTTGCAACCAATGCAGCAGCTAAAGGTCCAGATACCTACGAGAGCAATTCCAAAGTCACTACTGGGATCAGGACAGAGACAGAACCAACAAATCTTCAGACTACCTTTAAGTGTATGTTCTGTGGAGAGAACCACTCCAACAAATGAGGGAGAAGCCCCCAGATGAAAAGAAAAGGTTTGTACTTGAGAACCAACTGTGTTTCGGATGTCTAAGAAAAGGCCATGTTACTAAGGAGTGTAAGAAAAGGGCCACATGCAGCGTTTGTACAGGACGCCATCCTACACCACTACATGAAGAACGTCCAAAGAAGGATAAATCCTCAATACCTAAAGATACTGAGGAAGGAAAGAAAGTATCGGTATTCTCTTGCAGAGTGAGGGAAGGAGAAAGCAACGGCACATCAATGGTTGTACCAGTGTGCATAATAAATCCTAAAAGGAGGAACAAGAAGGTATACGCCTATGCGCTACTGGATGCCCAGAGTGACGTCACCTTCATTGATCAAGAAATCTGCAAGAAATTACAAGTGTCTACAGAACCAGTGAAGCTTAAACTCACCACAATGACGGGAAGAGACACATTAGTGAACAGTCAAAGGGTCAAAGGACTAAGAGTTAGAGGACTCCATTCAAACTGCACATTAGATCTACCTCCAGCTTATACAAAAGACTATATACCTCTAGATCGAGATCGCCTACCTACCTGTGAAACAACCAATGAATGGGAGCACCTATCTGTCATATCTCATGAAATGTCCCCACTGAAGTAGTTTGGTGTTGGACTGTTAATAGGCTATGATTGTCCCAAAGCCTTGGTACCACTAAAGGTAATCACAGGAGGAAGGGGTGAACCCTACGCTGTTCAAACTGATCTAGGATGGAGTGTTGTTGGAGGAAAACAGCAGATTGCAAACTCAAGACAGGTGACAGGATTGTATCATCTAATATCTGTCCAAGAGTTACCAACTGTAAGTCCAGCAAAAGTAATCAAGTTCCTTGAATCCGAATTTACAGACATAAGTTCTAAAGAAAAGAGTGTATCCCAAGAAGACATAAAGTTCGTACACACTCTAGAAGAAGTGTGTACGAATCAACAAGGTCATCTTGAAATGCCCTTACCCTTTAGAGAATCGCCTCGTCTGCCAAATAGCAGAAATCTTGCCCTAGCAAGATTGAAATGTTTGAAGAAAAGGATGGGAAGAGATCCCAAACTCAAGAATGATTATTTGAAATTCATGGAAGGCATCCTTGAAGAAGGACATGCAGAGAAAGTTAATAATCAGCCTAAAGAAGGAGAAGTGTGGTACATCCCACATCAAGGTGTCTACCACTCAAAGAAACCAGAGAAGATTAGAGTAGTATTGCTCAGCAAAGTATGATGGTGTTGCATTGAATGATCATCTACTAAAAGGACCAGATCTTACAAACACTCTGCCTGGAGTACTCTGTAGATTCAGAAAGTATCCTGTAGCGGACATGTGTGACGTTGAAAAGATGTTCCACCAGTTTCATGTGAAAAATGAAGATAGAGACTTCCTGGGGTTCCTATGGTGGGAGGACAGAGATACAGATTCAGAGCCAGCAAAATACAGAATGAAAGTACACTTGCTTGGAGCAGCATCGTCTCCAGGTTGCGCCAATTATGGTATGAAGTACCTGGACAATAAGAATGAAAAGGATTGCCCATCAGCAGATTTTCTGAAGAAAAACTTTTATGTAGTCCACAGAATCTGCAATCAAACTAGTGAAAGAAAGCCAAGAGTTATGCGCAAGAGGAAACCTGCGCCTTCACAAATTCATCTCAAACAACAGAAAGGTTCTGGAATCCATCAGTGACTCTGAACGTGCAGCAACAATGAATAATGTAGATCTCAATTATGATCATCTTCCAGTTCAGAACGTACTTGGATTGGGATGGAATGTAGAGAACAACAAGTTCTTCTTTGAAGTATCTATTGAAGAGAAAGTTGCAACTAGACGAACCATTCTTTCCCCAGTGGCTTCTATATTTGATCCATTGGGATTCTTGGCCCCAGTAATCCTCAGAGCAAGAGAAATACTGCAAGAATTATGCAGACAGAAGTTGGGAGGCCAAGGGGGGAGAGTTAGATAAGAGACTTGCAAAACTTGAGAGAGGTATGGATACCCAGATGTTTTGTACCTCATGATTTCGGAAAGTACAAGAAAATAGAACTTCATCACTTTTCAGATGCCAGTAGTTATGGTTATGGTCAGTGCTCCTACATCAGAGTAATAAGAGAAGAAAATATACACTGTACCCTGGTTATGGGTAAGACCAGAGTTGCACCTACCATTATTCAGACAATACCAAGACTTGAACTGACAGCATCTGTAGTTTCAGCATCAGTAAGCAAGTTTCTGAGAAAAGAATTGGAATTGAAAATAGATGAAGAATATTTTTGGACAGACTCACAAGTTGTCCTAGGATACATAAACAACGAAGATTGAAGATTCCATATCTTTGTCGCCAACAGAGTTGAGAAAAATAACAAATCTTGAACATTGGCATCACAGTGACACAAAGCATAACCCAGCAGATCATGCTTTAAGAGGCCTGAATGTAACAGAATTGAAAAATTCTAATTGGTTAACCGGTCCAGAGTTCCTTTATGAAAAGGAAATCACGCCCAGAAAAGGTTATACAGAATTGTCTATGGGTGATTCAGAAGTAATAGTTGAACAAACATTGAGCACTGCTGCCAAGTGTCAAGATTACATACTTGAAAGACTAGCCAGATGTTCAAAATGCAATACAGTCATAAATGTAGTAGCTCGAATTCAATGTTTTGCAAAGGGAATCAGAAAGAAGGAATCATTGAATGTAGAAGAAAGAATAAAAGCTGAAGAAACAGTCATAAGACTCATTCAACAGAGATTCTACAGTGAAGAGTTGAAGAGACTTAGACAAGAACCTAAAAGGCTTCCAAACAACCACCCATTGTACAAGCTTAATCTTGTTCTGCAGGATGGTATACTGAAGGTGGGAGGGAGAAATGCATTGTTATCTAGCAGGGTGAAGCATCCAGCAATTCTACCCAAAAACTCTACCTTCACAAGATTGATTATTGATCACTACCACAACATATCCTTGCATCAAGGAAGAAGCTTTACCTAAAGCTGTTTGAGAGAAGGCGGTTACTGGATTGTGAAAGGAAGCAAAGTTATAGCAAAGTAAATAAGTAAATGTGTAGTCTGCAGAAAGGCACGTAGACCTACCGAAGAACAAAGAATGGCAGATTTACCTGCAGATCGTGTAAACCCATCACCACCATTTCTTTATAGCGGAATTGATTGTTTTGGCCCATTCATCACCAAACAGAACCGCAAGGAGTACAAGAGATATGGACTAATATTTACATGTCTGAGCTCCAGAGCAATTCACCTGGAAATGTTAGAGGATATGTCAACTGACGCATTCATCAACGCCTTGAGATGTTTCATAGCCATTAGAGGTACCGTCAGAGAGCTTAGATCTGACCAAGGATCTAATTTTGTCGGAGCAAAGAATGAATTGAAGAAAGCTCTAAAAGAGATCGATAAAGAAAAAGTAACTGAGTATTTATTAGAGAAACAGTGTGATTTTCATATGAATGGTCCTCATGCAAGCCCTACAGGAGAAGTTTAGGAAAGACAAATCAGAACTGTAAGAAATGTGTTAAGTTCAGTGTTGAAAAAGAACACCGGAAGAATAGATGATGCTTCACTTAGGACCCTATTCTATGAAGTAATGTCTATTGTTAACAGTCGTCCACTTACAGTTGATAACATCAACGACCCAACGAGTTTGGACCCTTTAACTCCCAACCATCTACTTCACCTAAGTCTACATACAGCCACCACCTGGCAAGTTCACCAATAGAGGATTTATATGCTAAAAGGAGATGGCGAAGAGTTCAATATCTATCAGAACAGTTTTAGAATAGATAGAGGAAAGAGTACTTAGCCAATCTGATGCTAAGAAGTAAATGGCAAACACCCAGAAGAAATGTCCAAGTTGGTGACATAATGTTAGTGAAAGAAGAAGATTTACCTAGAAGTCAATGGAAATTGGCCAAAGTTCTAGAAGTTCAAAAGGATGAAGACAAACAAGTAAGAAGAGTGTTGTTACAAATAGGAGACGTGACAAAAAAGGAAAACGTCTCACTACTCCACTCAAGTTGGAACGTCCTATACAGAAGTTAGTTGTTCTACTTGAGAGTGATAAAAGACACTTGGAAGTTGAGAACCTGATGGAAAATTCATGTTCAAGTCCTACCACTAAGAACATAGAATTATAGGTAATTTTGGTGAGAGTGTAGCTGGCCAGCTAAGACCTGTCCTAGGTTGCTAGTGTAGTTTATATGTGTATACAGCTAGACCTGCCAATAGCCTTAATACAGTTCCTATGTGTTCACAGAAGCAGAAAAAGATAATATGCCTTTAAGATTCATTTGGCTCAGTGACACAGCAGAAACAACAGAAAGCATAGTGTTAATCTGTGTTGCTGGGAAGAACTCTAGACCAATCACAGCGTGCCTCACACAGCAAGAGTTTTCACCAATCACAGCCAGCCTCACATGCAGCCTGTCTGAGGATTCCCCTAGCAGGAGCTGCTGGAATCATTATTCACCAGAGACAGGTGCTGAAGAGACATTCACCCCACTGAGAGCTGAGTTTTATGGGAACAAGAGGCCAAAATAGGTATTTAAAACAGTTATATAATGTTCATATTGTTAGTATTGTGATTAGAACTGTATACTGAACTATATATATATATATATATATCTGTTTACTTACAGTTCCATCAAATTCAATTGCAACCATACAATTGCAAATACAAATTGCAAGCATTCAGATTCCATATTGCATATTGAGATCATACTCAACCAATCTGCAAATAGTCACAGCTAACTGCAAGCAGAACTATTAGACCTCAGATATACCTCTCAGAGAGATCATAAAGTACTTAAATAACCTAAAGTGAGAGTACAGATACTGAAGAGAGAAATCTATCCACCATTGTATGTTGAATGACAAGATTGAACAGCTGAACCACCATCTTATGCATACCGCCAATTTGTGATATCTTTTCAACACGTGTTATGTACGCGGACTATCTGCTGCGGAGGCGGCAGTGTTATATATGAAGAAAAGTTGAAGTTAATAAAGAAGTTATTTCAAGCATTTGTTGCGCTCTTTAAATCTACTGTTTCCATAGAACGGTGCTAGAGGAATTACAGAGTAATAGACAGTCTGGTTAGACTAAAAGTCAGAGATATCAGGATTCTTCTAATGCCACAGAGCAAAAGGCACTTCATAGTGCTGCGCCTGCCACAATGAGACAGAGAGAGAGAGAGAGAGAGAGAGAGAAAGACAAGACAGGAGAGAGAGAGAGAGAGAGAGAAAGAGAGAGACAAGACAGGAGAGAGAGAGAAAAAGAGAGAGAGAAAGAGAGAGACAAGACAGGAGAGAGAGAGAAAGGCAGGATAGAGATAGAGAGAGAGTCAAGACAGGAGAGAGAAAGAGAGAAAGAGACAAGACAGGAGAGAAAGAGAGAGAGAGAGAGAGAAAGAGAGAGACAAGACAGGAGAGAGAAAGAAAGAGAGAGAGAAAAACAAGGCAGGAGAGAGAGAGAGAGACAGAGAGAGAGGTAAGACAGCAGAGAGACAAAAGACAAGAGAGATGAGACAGGAGAGAAAGAGAGAGAAGACAGGAGAAAGAAAAAGGGAGAGAGGGAGAGAGAGAGACAGAGAGAGGGGCAAAACAAGAGAGAGAGAGAGAGACAGAAGACAAGAGAGATAAGACAGGAGAGAGAAAGAGAGAGACAGAAGACCAGAGAGAGACAGAAAGAGAGACAAGGCAAGAGAGAGACAGAAGACAAGAGAGAGGCAAGACAAGGGAGGGAGTGAGAGAAAGAGAAGGCAGGAGAGAGATAGAAGAGAGAGAGAGAGAGAGCAACAGAAGGCAAGAGAGAAACAGAAAGAGAGACAAAAGAGAGAGAGAGGTAGAGTGAGATAGAGAAACAAGACAGGAGAAAGAGTAACAGAAAGCAGCAGAGAAAACAGCTACAAAGGGAATATACACTGATCTCTAAATCCATGGCTTCAGGAAAAACATGTAAGTGAAAGAAAATCTGCAGCATAGAAGATATACAGAACCTAGACTGTAATCATCTTACAATAGTGAGTGCAGCTCTGGAGTATAATACAGGATGTAACTCAGGATCAGTACAGGATAAGTAATGTATGTACACAGTGACTGCACCAGCAGAATAGTGAGTGCAGCTCTGGAGTATAATACAGGATGTAACTCAGGATCAGTACAGGATAAGTAATGTATGTACACAGTGACTGCACCAGCAGAATAGGGAGTGCAGCTCTGGAGTATAATACAGGATGTAACTCAGGATCAGTGCAGGATAAGTAATGTATGTACACAGTGACTGCACCAGCAGAATAGTGAGTGCAGCTCTGGAGTATAATACAGGATGTAACTCAGGATCAGTACAGGATAAGTAATGTGTGTACACAGTGACTGCACCAGCAGAATAGTGAGTGCAGCTCTGGAGTATAATACAGGATGTAACTCAGGATCAGTACAGGATAAGTAATGTGTGTACACAGTGACTCCACCAGCAGAATAGTGAGTGCAGCTCTGGAGTATAATACAGGATGTACCTCAGGATCAGTACAGGATAAGTAATGTATGTACACAGTGACTGCACCAGCAGAATAGTGAGTGCAGCTCTGGAGTATAATACAGGATGTAACTCAGGATCAGTACAGGATAAGTAATGTATGTACACAGTGACTGCACCAGCAGAATAGTGAGTGCAGCTCTGGAGTATAATACAGGATGTAACTCAGGATCAGTACAGGATAAGTAATGTATGTACACAGTGACTGCACCAGCAGAATAGTGAGCGCAGCTCTGGAGTATAATACATGATGTAACTCAGGATCAGTACAGGATAAGTAATGTATGTACACAGTGACTCCACCAGCAGAATAGTGAGTGCAGCTCTGGAGTATAATACAGGATGTAACTCAGGATCAGTACAGGATAAGTAATGTATGTACACTGTGACTGCACCAGCAGAATAGTGAGTGCAGCTCTGGAGTATAATACAGGATAAGTGAGGTTTGTACACTGTGACTCAATATTGTTTGTAGATTATTATAATTACACCTGAACTGTAAATGGGAATCAGAGCTGAATAAGCAGTTCGCTTCCACAATTGCAGAGATTGTTCTTACTGATGTTATCGGCTGCAGTTAATCAGTAATTTGCACTAAACATAAATTCTTCCTCAGAAGTCGTCGTCTCATATTTTCTGCAGTTTGTCTTCCATGATGACTTCTTGGAGTCTCAGTCTGGCTTCTGCCCTCCTGTGTTTCTTGGTGTCGGTGGCGGTTGGAGAACGTAAGAGTCTTTATTGTTATAGTTTGGATTTGTTGGATTTATGGGAGGGTGACTGTATGGGGAAGGTGACTGTATGGGGAAGGTGACTGTGTGGGGGGGACTGTATGGGGAAGGTGACTGTATGGGGGGGTGACTTAATGGGGTGGTGACTGTATTGGGGGGTGACTGTATGGGGGGGTGACTGTATGGGGGGGGGTGACTGTATGGGGGGGTGACTGTATGGGGGGGTGACTTTATGGGGGGGTGACTGTATGGGGGGATGACTGTATGGGGGGGCCCACTGCTGATGGATGTTCCCATAAACCTCCATCTGTAGAGACAGGCAAAATACGAGATGTCGATCGCTCTCTTCGCTCTGGTCATGTGGCAGACGCTGGACCTTCGATCAGGCAATGATTCACGCCTGGTTATCACAGTTTTTTGTGCACGAAGCCTCAGCAATGTGAAATGGAAAGATTTATAACTTTTTAATAGGCATTGTGCATCATTTTCTTATTGTTTTTAAGATCTTTGCTTACTGTCAGTGAATTGAAGAATTCTTGATTACACCCAAAAGTCTGAGAGCTGAGAGTTTGTTATATTTGTATCCAATGTAGACAATTCTGGGTGAGCCAACTACGGCCTCACCCTGAATAAATTCTGGGTTAAAATAAATTGAAATCCCCTTGATCCCGGCGGATGGAGAATTTTGTTTCCTTACATTTCTATCCCAGATCCACAGTTTAGCTTTACCTGCTCTGACACATTGTAACGAAACGTTTGTCTGTGAGAAGTATTAAATCTGTAAGGGCTCACGGACACTACTGTGGTTTCTGTCCGCATCCGCTTCCCATTTTTTCTGCGGTTCAGAGGTGGAGCCATTCATTTCTGTACTATCCTCATCCGTAAGTCCGTTCCGCGGCCTTGCAAAAAAGATAGCACCTGTCCTATTGTTCTCCACTTTGCGGACAAGGATAGGACATTTCTAGAGGAGTGTGAAAAAAAAAGGGCAGCATTAGTTCGGCCCGGATCTGTTTTTTGCGGATCCGTGATTTGCAGACCGCAAAACGTTTGCGGTCGTTTGCATGAGCTCTAAGGGTTCTCAGTCCCTGGATGTCAGCAAGCCTGGTCCCACTAAGTGACAGTAAGCAGAGATCTTGATGCAGCTTCTGGAAGTGAGTTGTCTAATGGAGAAATTCAGGTTTCGATACATTTTAGAAATAGTCGGTTCTCCGGTTTACATTTTATGCGGTGCTGGGGTCTACGGAAGAGCGGCGCTCACTTAATCTCGCAATAATGTATCAATTTATTGTCAGATCGGCATTAAGCATGCTGAAAAAGGCTCTTGTTAGAGCCGAAACGCGTCACAGTTTGATGCTGATCTGACAATAATGGATACAGTAATGCGAGATTACGTGAGCGCCGGCATGCCTTTACTGCCTGGACCAGGTTCCCCCATGAGGCGTAGAACACGTCTGTGTGCATTCTTCTCCCTCTTTTTTAACGCAACCGTTTATTCTTTGACCATAAACCCGAGCGCTATCAGAAGCCTCCGACGTTCCTGGATTTATCAGGAAGTGTCCGGAATCCCGCACGATGGAGGAGGCGACGCCTGCCGATCCCTGACACTGACGACGTCTCTTCTCCCGTTGCAGCCAGCTGTGAGGGCGTGGAGGATTTTGGCCGCTGCGCTGGAGACAAAGGCGACTTCTGCCCCAGAGACATTGACTGTAGCTGTAAAAGCGGCCGTCCGTTCTGCAGGTGATGCTCACAAATACATCCGTAATATTACTGTGTGCTGGGAAGGTATGGAGCATGCTCACCAGCTGATCCCGCTCCGTGCCTGGCGGGTGACGGCTGTGTAATACAGGTGACACCGGCTGACATGACTGCGATCGGAAGTGACTACAATCCTGGTCATTTAACCCCTCAGATGCCATGGTCAACAGAGAGAGAGGGGGCTTAATAGAGAGCCAGTTAAACATCCCATATACTGTGCTAATATACTACTGCAGCCTATGGTATCAGCAATCACATGTTCAAGTCCTCTAAGGGGATTAAAGTTAAAATAAAATAAACATTTTTTATAAATATAAAAATACAAAAATATTAAAAATTCTAATCCATTTTACAATTTAATGAAAAATAAAATAAAAATGAGCAATTTGCCATTTTTGGTCACATTCTAAAAAAATAAAATAAACTGCTGTATGCACCCAAAAATTGTACCCAAAAAATTACAAGCCTTACTCAAGATGGAGGTCAGACTACGGTGAGGCTAAGAAGATTGTTTTTCAAAGGTTTTCTTTTTTTTTAAAGATAATAAAAACGAATCGCCGTAATCGCACTGACCCACCGAAAGAGGGCGCCGTGACAGTTTTTTCCCTCACATAAATGCTGTAGAAAACAAGACCCTAAAACCCGGGTGGAAGTTTTTCTTTTTTATTTAACCCCACAAATAATTTTTTTCCCATTTCTCCATACAAGACATGGTCACTGAATTGGCACCTTTATGGTGCGGCTCTTGTGCGGCTGTGAATGGAAAAATAAATTAAAAAAACCCAATAAAGATATCAATTAAGAAAACAAATAAAATTAAAAATTGGCCTGGTCCTTAAGGGTTTAATGGGCAGCCCAGAGTGACCAGTTACTGGTATTCTCCCCATGGATGAGGCGGGGTCTTTCAGGGGGTGACACGAGCAGGGGCCCCACTTCCAGTAAAGATGTCCTAAACATATATATATAACGTATTTTATTCATCAAATAAGAAAAGAGGCCACATTGTCTTTAAACCTTCTTTCTCGTTGTTTTCGAGTTGTTGGATGCAGGCAGCAGTATAAAGAATGGAGGGTTTTTATTCAGGATGTCTCTGGTTTTATATTCCTGTGCACCTGCTGTTATCTCCCTGTGTATCATGTGAATGGCAGATAAGATACATTGTGTTTACATGTAAACATACACACAGCACTTCACCATGGCAACCAGAACCTCCATTCTTTACACTGCAGCCTGCATCCTGAGAACTGCCAAAATATGTGCAATAGATATATGATATAAAAAAAAAACTAATTTCTCTCATTTTAGCCATAAAGCAAACAATACCAGCTGTGAATTTCAGATGCCATCACACAGCGTACCCAAGTTTTCTAATTTACTTTAAGGCGACTTTCCCATTAGCGTTTTCAATTTCAATTAACGTCATAGGAAGAAAACGCTTCCGATTTGTCCGCATTCATTGTCAATGGGGACAAAACTGAACTGAACGAAACGGAGTGCACCAAAATGCATTGTGTTTAGTTGCGTCCCCATCGCGGACGGAATAATCCTGCAAGCAGCTGTTTTCTATCCACGATGTGGTGCGGAGCAGAAAACGGATCCGACCTGGCACACAACGTAAGTCAACGAGGACGGATCCGTTTTCTCTGACACAATAGAAAACGGATCCGTCATGGCTATAGAAGACATATTACAACCGGATCCGTTCATGTCGGATGTATGCGTTTGTATTATGGTAACGGAAGCGTTTTTTGCTGAACCCTGCCGGATCCAGCAAAAAGCGCTTATGTGAAAGTAGCCTAAGTTTCAAGATCTCTGCTTGCTGACCATTTATATTGGACTGTCATGTGTAGTAAAGGGCTCATAACCTGATATGTCGCCCTCCAGCTGCCCGTTCTACACAGGCCCAAATGGAAATTACTGGTACTTGGGTGAAAAGTGCGACCATCTGTGGAGCACCCTGGACATGATTGTCATCGCCGTGTTCCCTGCCGCGGCGCTGGCCTTTGTTGTCGCCGTCACAGCGCAGCTCATCCACTTCTGCAAGACAAAACCAAAGAGCAAGAAGGTGAAAGAGCCAAAGTAAGTGAGAGGAATACCCAAATATCGTCACTGATCACATGTCATTATATCAGTGATGTCATCAGCAGGGGGCGGGGCTGTGACTACCTCTCAGACAGGATATACAGGCAGGTTGTCAGCAGTAATAGATGTTCCTGTAGTATAAGGTGTGGATCTCATGTCTGATCACATGTCATTATATCAGTGATGTCATCAGCAGGGGGCGGGGCTGTGACTACCTCTCAGACAGGATATACAGGCAGGTTGTCAGCAGTAATAGATGTTCCTGTAGTATAAGGTGTGATCTCATGTCTGATCACATGTCATTATATCAGTGATGTCATCAGCAGGGGGCGGGGCTGTGACTACCCCTCAGACAGGATATACAGGCAGGTTGTTAGCAGTAATAGATGTTCCTGTAGTATAAGGTGTGATCTCATGTCTGATCACATGTCATTATATCAGTGATGTCATCAGCAGGGGGCGGAGCTGTGACAACCTCTCAGACAGGATACACAGGCAGGTTGTCAGCAGTAATAGATGTTCCTGTAGTATAAGGTGTGTGATCTCATGTCTGATCACATGTCATTATATCAGTGATGTCATCAGCAGGGGGCGGGGCTGTGACTACCCCTCAGACAGGATATACAGGCAGGTTGTCAGCAGTGATAGATGTTCCTGTAGTATAAGGTGTGATCTCATGTCTGATCACATGTCATTATATCAGTGATGTCATCAGCAGGAGGCGGGGCTGTGACTACCTCTCAGACAGGATATACAGGCAGGTTGTCAGCAGTAATAGATGTTCCTGTAGTATAAGGTGTGGATCTCATGTCTGATCACATGTCATTATATCAGTGATGTCATCAGCAGGGGGCGGGGCTGTGACTACCTCTCAGACAGGATATACAGGCAGGTTGTCAGCAGTAATAGATGTTCCTGTAGTATAAGGTGTGGATCTCATGTCTGATCACATGTCATTATATCAGTGATGTCATCAGCAGGAGGCGGGGCTGTGACTACCTCTCAGACAGGATATACAGGCAGGTTGTTAGCAGTAATAGATGTTCCTGTAGTATAAGGTGTGATCTCATGTCTGATCACATGTCATTATATCAGTGATGTCATCAGCAGGGGGCGGGGCTGTGACAACCTCTCAGACAGGATATACAGGCAGGTTGTCAGCAGTAATAGATGTTCCTGTAGTATAAGGTGTGTGGATCTCATGTCTGATCACATGTCATTATATCAGTGATGTCATCAGCAGGGGGCGGGGCTGTGACTACCTCTCAGACAGGATAAACAGACAGGTTGTCAGCAGTAATAGATGTTCCTGTAGTATAAGGTGTGTGATCTCATGTCTGATCACATGTCATTATATCAGTGATGTCATCAGCAGGGGGCGGGGCTGTGACTACCTCTCAGACAGGATATACAGGCAGGTTGTCAGCAGTAATAGATGTTCCTGTAGTATAAGGTGTGATCTCATGTCTGATCACATGTCATTATATCAGTGATGTCATCAGCAGGGGGCGGGGCTGTGACACCCCTCAGACAGGATATACAGGCAGGTTGTCAGCAGTAATAGATGTTCCTGTAGTATAAGGGGTGTGACCTCATGTCTGATCACATGTCATTATATCAGTGATGTCATCAGCAGGGGGCGGGGCTGTGACTACCTCTCAGACAGGATATACAGACAGTTAATATTAGATATTTATAAATTTCATTTTTAGGAGGAAGTCAGAGCGAGAGGCGATTATCACGCACCAGAACCAGGCATTCATCCCTGAGGCGAGTCCCGGCAATCAGTACACGGAACAGTCACTGGTAATGAGATGTTTAGAATGAGCCCCTCTGACATTGGCGCTGTGCTACGTGCGCGTTCACATTATGATACTGTCTCACAGCGGTCAGACCTCCACAGCTCAACCGTAAAACCTGTGGATCAGTCATTAGTAGAAATTCTGCCTTTATTCCGGATTCACACTTTGCTGTGGATCAGAACCACAGAATAAAAACCGCTGGAGACATCGCCCGGCTCTTCACGCCCCGGACGCTGTGGTTGTGGTGGAGAATCCCCTCCATGTCCTGTACATCTGGTTTATGTAACATCAGAGGCTGCGGTCTCTCGTTCCAGAGATATTCGTCCAATCGTATCACATATACACACTCACCTAAAGAATTATTAGGAACACCTGTTCTATTTCTCATTAATGCGATTATCTAGTCCACCAATCACATGGCAGTGGCTTCGATGCATGTAGGGTTGTGGTCCTGGTCAAGACAATCTCCTGAACTCCAAACTGAAGGTCAGAATGGGAAAGAAAGGTGGGCTACAACAGCAGAAGACCCCACCGGGTACCACTCATCTCCACTACAAATAGGAAAAAGAGGCTACAATTTGCACGAGCTCCACCAAAATTGGACTGTTGAAGACTGGAAAAATGTTGAGTCTCGATTTCTGTTGAGACATTCAAATGGTAGAGTCCGAATTTGGCGTAAACAGAATGAGAACATGTATCCATCATGCCTTGTTACCACTGTGCAGGCTGGTGGTGGTGGTGTAATGGTGTGGGGGGTGTTTTCTGGGCACACTTTAGGCCCCTTAGTGCTAATTGGCCATCGTTTAAATGCCACGGGCTACCTGAGCATTGTTTCTGACCATGTCCATCCCTTCATGACCACCATGTACCCATCCTCTGATGGCTACTTCCAGCAGGATAATGCACCATGTCACAAAGCTCCAATCATTTCACATTGGTTTCTTGAACATGACAATGAGTTCACTGGACTAAAATGGCCCCACAGTCACCAGATCTCAACCCAATAGAGCATCTTTGGGATGTGGTGGAACGGGAGCTTCGTGCCCTGGATGTGCATCCCTCAAATCTCCATCAACTGCAAGATGCCATCCTATCAATATGGGCCAACATTTCTAAAGAATGCTATCAGCACCTTGTGGAATCAATGCCACGTAGAATTAAGGCAGTTCTGAAGGCAAAAGGGGGTCCAACACCGTATTAGTATGGTGTTCCTAATAATTCTTTAGGTGAGTGTATGTGCGTGACTATTCCCCGCCATAGGTCCACAGGATGTCTGTGCTACTGTGACATCATCAATAGCTGCTTACCTCACAAGAGGTGGAGCACCCAGTGATGTCATAGGATGTGGGGTTCAGTGACATACTGAGGGTGCACCATCTGACACCGCACTGACATCATCTGCTACAAGTGTAAACTCTGCATCCTGATCTCTTTCTTAGGGTGATTTCCTTACAAAATCGCAACCAAAAGCAGAAACCTCACAGTGGAACGCCCCCGCAGCCAAAGCCCCAAAACCTTATGGGCTAAAGTGAGTATGAGAGTGCGTCCTGTCTGAGAAGAGATTGTGAAGATGAAATATCCTGTACTGTCTTTACCTATATTATACTCCAGAGCTGCACTCACTATTCTGCTGGTGCAGTCACTGTGTACATACATTACTTATCCTGTACTGATCCTGAGTTACATCCTGTATTATACTCCAGAGCTGCACTCACTATTCTGCTGGTGCAGTCACTGTGTACATACATTACTTATCCTGTACTGATCCTGAGTTACATCCTGTATTATACTCCAGAGCTGCGCTCACTATTCTGCTGGTGCAGTCACTGTGTACATACATTACTTATCCTGTACTGATCCTGAGTTACATCCTGTATTATACTCCAGAGCTGCACTCACTATTCTGCTGGTGCAGTCACTGTGTACATACATTACTTATCCTGTACTGATCCTGAGTTACATCCTGTATTATACTCCAGAGCTGCACTCACTATTCTGCTGGTGCAGTCACTGTGTACATACATTACTTATCCTGTACTGATCCTGAGTTACATCCTGTATTATACTCCAGAGCTGCACTCACTATTCTGCTGGTGCAGTCACTGTGTACATACATTACTTATCCTGTACTGATCCTGAGTTACATCCTGTATTATACTCCAGAGCTGCACTCACTATTCTGCTGGTGCAGTCACTGTGTACATACATTACTTATCCTGTACTGATCCTGAGTTACATCCTGTATTATACTCCAGAGCTGCACTCACTATTCTGCTGGTGGAGTCACTGTGTACAGACATTACTTAGCCTGTACTGATCCTCAGTTACATCCTGTATTATACTCCAGAGCTGCACTCACTATTCTGCTGGTGCAGTCGCTGTGTACATACATTACTTATCCTGTACTGATCCTGAGTTACATTCTGTATTATACTCCAGAGCTGCACTCACTATTCTGCTGGTGCAGTCGCTGTGTACATACATTACTTATCCTGTACTGATCCTGAGTTACATCCTGTATTATACTTTAGAGCTGCACTCACTATTCTGCTGGTGCAGTCACTGTGTACATACATTACCTATCCTGTACTGTTCCTGATCCTGAGTCACATCCTGTGTTATACTCCAGAGCTGCACTCACTATTCTGCTGGTGCAGTCACTGTGTACATACATTACTTATCCTGTACTGATCCTGAGTTACATCCTGCATTATACTCCAGAGCTGCACTCACTATTCTGCTGGTGCAGTCACTGTGTACATACATTACTTATCCTGTACTGATCCTGAGTTACATCCTGTATTATACTCCAGAGCTGCACTCACTTTTCTGCTGGTGCAGTCACCGTGTACAGACATTACTTATCCTGTACTGATCCTGAGTTACATCCTGTATTATACTCCAGAGCTGCACTCACTATTCTGCTGGTGCAGTCACTGTGTACATACATTACTTATCCTGTACTGATCCTGAGTTACATCCTGTATTATACTCCAGAGCTGCACTCACTATTCTGCTGGTGCAGTCACCGTGTACATACATTATTTATCCTGTACTGATCCTGAGATCCTTTATTATACCCCAGAGCTGCACTCACTATTCTGCTATGGAGTTACTGTGTATTGTACATTAATCTGAATTAGGAGATACTATCTGGGAACTCAGCTGAACTCTTAGGACAGGTTTATTTACACATTTGCTGTCTGTTTCCAACCTGCAGAACTGTAAATGCAGCTCTGGAGTATACTATAGGATCAGTACTGTAATATATGTGCACATTGAGTACAAATTTGCCGACTTCTGAAATGATTAAATACATGGTTAGAAATATTAACTATTCAGGAGTCGGGGACACCTGTGTGGTGGCCGGGGTATAATTTCAGCCAGATTTATATAAACTCTGATGTATAAATCCTATAAAATGGAATAAAATATTGAGAGATATTTTTTCCATATGCTGTTGTTTTCGCAGTGCGCGGTTACTGCGGTCAGTGTGGAGTAACAACATCTTTTGTTTTGCAGGTATTACTCAGATATGGCGCCAGCTGACCAATCCTCCAGTTACATTGATGGAAGGCAGCAACCTCAGTACAACGACCAAAGAGTCCCTGAGCAGGACTACCCGAGCTACGAGCCACGGGGACAGCAGCAATATTCTGTAAGTGTCAGCTTCAGGTGGTGACTCCTATAGATGGTATAATGGGAAAACTTACTTGCATGCATGCGCTTCCCCAAGGGTGCAGATGTAGGGGGGTTGGGAGAAATAGCTGTTGGCTGGCAGCTCTCCGACGTACCTGAGCAGATGTAGTGGAGGGTCTGAAGAAATAGCTGTCGGCCGATGGCCCTCCGACGTACCTGAGAAAATGTAGTGGAGGGTCTGAAGAAATAGCTGTCGGCCAATGTACCTCCGACGTTCCTGAGCAGATGTAGTGGAGGGTCTGAAGAAATAGCTGTCGGCCGATGGCCCTCCGACGTACCTGAACAGATGTAGTGGAGGGTCTGAAGAAATAGCTGTCGGCCGATGGCCCTCCGACGTACCTGAACAGATGTAGTGGAGGGTCTGAAGAAATAGCTGTCGGCCGATGGCCCTCTGACGTACCTGAGCAGATGTAGTGCAGGGTCTGAAGATATAGCTGTCGGCCGATGGCCCTCCGACGTACCTGAACAGATGTAGTGGAGGGTCTGAAGAAATAGCTGTCGGCCGATGGCCCTCTGACGTACCTGAGCAGATGTAGTGCAGGGTCTGAAGATATAGCTGTCGGCCGATGGCCCTCCGACGTACCCGAGCAGATGTAGTGGAGGGTCTGAAGAAATAGCTGTCGGCCAATGGCCCTCCGACGCACCTGAGAAGATGTAGTGGAGGGTCTGAAGAAATAGCTGTCTGCCGATGGCCCTCTGACGTACCTGAGCAGATGTAGTGCAGGGTCTGAAGAAATAGCTGTCGGCCAATGGACCTCTCATGTACCTGAGCAGATGTAGTGCAGGGTCTGAAGAAATAGCTGTCGGCCGATGGCCCTCCGACGTACCTGAGCAGATGTAGTGGAGGGTCTGAAGAAATAGCTGTCGGCCGATGGCCCTCTGACGTACCTTAGCAGATGTAGTGCAGGGTCTGAAGAAATAGCTGTCGGCCGATGGCCCTCTCATGTACCTGAGCAGATGTAGTGGAGGGTCTGAAGAAATAGCTGTCGGCCGATGGCCCTCCGACGTACCTGAGAAGATGTAGTGCAGGGTCTGAAGAAATAGCTGTCGGCCGATGGCCCTCTGACGTACCTGAGAAGATGTAGTGGAGGGTCTGAAGATATAGCTGTCGGCCGATGGCCCTCTCATGTACCTGAGCAGATGTAGTGGAGGGTCTGAAGAAATAGCTGTCTGCCGATGGCCCTCCGACGTACCTGAGAAGATGTAGTGCAGGGTCTGAAGAAATAGCTGTCGGCCGATGGCCCTCTGACGTACCTGAGAAGATGTAGTGGAGGGTCTGAAGATATAGCTGTCGGCCGATGGCCCTCTGACGTACCTGAGCAGATGTAGTGGAGGGTCTGAAGAAATAGCTGTCGGCCGATGGCCCTCCGACGTACCTGAGCAGATGTAGTGGAGGGTCTGAAGAAATAGCTGTCGGCCGATGGCCCTCCGACGTACCTGAGAAGATGTAGTGCAGGGTCTGAAGAAATAGCTGTTGGCCAAGGGACCTCCGACGTACCTGAGCAGATGTAGTGCAGGGTCTGAAGATATAGCTGTCGGCCGATGGCCCTCCGACGTACCTTAGAAGATGTAGTGGAGGGTCTGAAGAAATAGCTGTCGGCCGATGGCCCTCTGACGTACCTGAGCAGATGTAGTGCAGGGTCTGAAGAAATAGCTGTTGGCCAAGGGACCTCCGACGTACCTGAGAAGATGTAGTGCAGGGTCTGAAGAAATAGCTGTCGGCCGATGGCCCTCCGACGTACCTGAGCAGCTGTACGCTTTTCTACTCACCATTGCGATTGGTGCTGATTAGGTTACCTCATCTGTCTTCTCTCACTTCATTTCCAGAGGTTCTCAGGGGCCATGATCCCTCCTGCCGATTACCAAGACAAAGGACCAGAGCTGTCCAGCCCAAACGCCGGCTGGACCAACAGGCCTTATAGTTTTGGGCGTCCACAAGTGAGAAGCGGCTACGACTATTAGGACCCACGATAATCGCCAGAATTTTCTGGATACTTTCAGTTAATATGGCCGCCGCCTGCAAGCATTTTACTGTCCTGGGTCTGTCATGGCAGAACATGTGTAAATCACCTCCGCGCTCGTTATACCCGACAATCGTCTGTATTCTAATAAAACTGTATGTATGGTGGTGCGTGTGCGGCTGGTGTTGTAGCGTCGCTTGTTTTGCTGATAAGAGACGGACTTCGGGTTCACTGGGTCTTAGCTGCTCCCAGGCCACGTGACTGATGAACGTGACATCACTGGCCTAGGAAGAGCAGCGAGAAGGCCGCCGCGCTCACAGGAGCTGATGGGTGCGGGTCCCAGGTGTCGGACCCCAATGTCCAGAGGACAGGTCATCAGTATGAACATCCCGGAAAACCCATTTAATATCATCTGACAGCGGAGTCCGTTTCAGCGAAAGCAGTCAGAGATTCGATCAGGAAGACATTTCTCTGCTCCTGAACTTCACCTGCTTATCTGAAAACCTCCAGCTTTATACTGCCCCCCCCTGGTGGAATGTAGCCGGCACATGCTATCTATTAGGGTCACTGTATATATCCTGTTTATCTGTTATCATTCCGGAGCGGCCAATTCCCAGATCCGCAATAAATCTGAATCCCGAGCTGACCTCGGCAGACACATCGTTTCAGGTCACAAGGATTTTATCCAATAAAGCCTTTATTACACAGGCCGATTGTGTCCTTCCCAGCAATTGCCAGCTCGCTAGTGGAGGAGACTGCTGTAATTACATGCAGCGATCTCCTCCTCAGTATGGGGAGGGGTGATCATTATGACATCGCTTGTCCCCATATAGTAGAGTGGTTTACTGGCGGCACACTGTAATTAGATACCATGATCTGCTGCCGGCAAGCGCTTAAAAATCCCAATTGCCCAATGAACAAGCATTTCCTTGTTCCTTGGGCAATCGGCGGCAGCATTACACTGCCAGATCATCATCGCTAACGAGTATTCATACCAACGCTTGTTAGCGATCATCTGCCAAAAAATCTTCATGTGTAATACAGCCTAAGGGTCCATTCACACGTCCGCGTGCGTTTTGCGGATCCGCAAAACACGGACATCGGCCATGTGTGTTCCGCATTTTGCAGACCGCACATCGCCGGCACTTAATAGAAAATGCGCAATTCAGGATCCGGGCAGCACATCGTGAAATGAATGGGTCCACAATGCGGAACGAAATTGTGGACGTGTGAATGGAGCCTTAAGTGGGACAACACCTTGTCCACGTAGTTCAGACGTCTTCCTTCCTCAGATAAGTCTTCACTTTTCGCATGTGTCATGATCGTTTAGTCAGACGCAATAATCAGACTCCACATTTCACAGATGGCGCCTCATGTATAATGAGTGGGCAGTGTAGGCCTGTGCCTATGAGACCGGCGCTAAACCGGGGGCCATGAATATGAGGATTTATTGTTTTGTAGCCACAAGTTAGGCAGTATTATGGTGTGGCGGACACAAGGTATGTGGGGGTGGTATTACCATGGGGTCCAAATGGGGTCATTATAACTTTGTAGATGGACAATGGGGGATCATTATTTCTGGGAGCTGGAAGGAGCGGCAACTATTTCTTTGTGTACGGTATAAAATGTGGATTATTACTGTGTTGGAGAACAAAAACGGAAACTTTTACGTTGCAGGAGCACAAAGGGGGCTTTATCCTGTGTGGGGGGCACAGAGAGGGGGCGTTATCCTGTGTGGGGGACACAGAGAGGGGGCGTTATCCTGTGTGGGGGACACAGAGAGGGGGCGTTATCCTGTGTGGGGGGCACAGAGAGGGGGCGTTATCCTGTGTGGGGGCACTGAAGGGGGGCGTTATCCTGTGTGGGGGCACTAAGAGGGGGCGTTATCCTGTGTGGAGAGCACTAAGAGGGGGTGTTATCCTGTGTGGAGAGCACTAAGAGGGGGCGTTATCCTGTGTGGGGGCACTAAGAGGGGGTGTTATCCTGTGTGGAGAGCAGTAAGAGGGGGCGTTATCCTGTGTGGAGAGCACTAAGAGGGGGCGTTATCCTGTGTGGAGAGCACTAAGAGGGGGCGTTATCCTGTGTGGGGGCACTAAGAGGGGGCGTTATCCTGTGTGGAGAGCAGTAAGAGGGGGCGTTATCCTGTGTGGAGAGCAGTAAGAGGGGGCGTTATCCTGTGTGGAGAGCAGTAAGAGGGGGCGTTATCCTGTGTGGGGAGCACTAAGAGGGGGCGTTATCCTGTGTGGGGGGCACAGACAGGGGGCGTTATCCTGTGTGGGGGGCACAGAGAGGGGGCGTTATCCTGTGTGGGGGACACAGAGAGGGGGCATTATCCTGTGTGGGGGCACTAAGAGGGGGTGTTATCCTGTGTGGAGAGCACTAAGAGGGGGCGTTATCCTGTGTGGGGGCACTAAGAGGGGGCGTTATCCTGTGTGGAGAGCAGTAAGAGGGGGCGTTATCCTGTGTGGAGAGCAGTAAGAGGGGGCGTTATCCTGTGTGGAGAGCACTAAGAGGGGGCGTTATCCTGTGTGGGGAGCACTAAGAGGGGGCGTTATCTTGTGTGGGGGGCACAGAGAGGGGGCGTTATCCTGTGTGGGGGGCACAGAGAGGGGGCGTTATCCTGTGTGGGGGACACAGAGAGGGGGCGTTATCCTGTGTGGGGGACACAGAGAGGGGGCGTTATCCTGTGTGGGGGGCACAGAGAGGAGGCGTTATCCTGTGTGGAGAGCAGTAAGAGGGGGCGTTATCCTGTGTGGAGGGCACTAAGAGGGGGCATTATCCTGTGTGGGGGACACAGAGAGGGGGCGTTATCCTGTGTGGGGGGAACAGAGAGGGGGCGTTATCCTGTGTGGAGAGCACTAAGAGGGGGCGTTATTCTGTGTGGAGAGCACTAAGAGGGGGCGTTATCCTGTGTGGAGAGCACTAAGAGGGGGCGTTATCCTGTGTGGAGAGCACTAAGAGGGGGCGTTATCCTGTATGGGGGACACAGAGAGGGGGCGTTATCCTGTGTGGGGGCACTGAGAGGGGGCGTTATCCTGTGTGGGGGACACAGAGAGGGGGCGTTATTCTGTGGGGGGGACACAGAGAGGGGGCGTTATACTGTGTGGGGGACACAGAGAGGGGGCGTTATCCTGTGTGGGGACACTGAGGGGGGCGTTATCCTGTGTGGAGGGCACTAAGAGGGGGCGTTATCCTGTGTGGAGGGCACTAAGAGGGGGCGTTATCCTGTGTGGGGGACACAGAGAGGGGGCGTTATCCTGTGTGGAGAGCACTAAGAGGGGGCGTTATCCTGTGTGGAGGGCACTAAGAGGGGGCGTTATCCTGTGTGGAGAGCACTAAGAGGGGGCGTTATCCTGTGTGGGGGACACAGAGAGGGGGCATTATCCTGTGTGGGGGACACAGAGAGGGGGCGTTATCCTGTGTGGGGGACACAGAGAGGGGGCGTTATTCTGTGGGGGGGACACAGAGAGGGGGCGTTATACTGTCTGGGGGACACAGAGAGGGGGCGTTATCCTGTGTGGAGAGCACTAAGAGGGGGCGTTATCCTGTGTTTAGGGCACTAAGAGGGGGCGTTATCCTGTGTGGGGGACACAGAGAGGGGGCGTTATCCTGTGTGGAGGGCACTAAGAGGGGGCGTTATCCTGTGTGGGGGGCACTAAGAGGGGGCGTTATCCTGTGTGGGGGGCACTAAGAGGGGGCGTTATCCTGTGTGGAGAGCACTAAGAGGGGGCGTTATCCTGTGTGGAGGGCACTAAGAGGGGGCGTTATCCTGTGTGGGGGACACAGAGAGGGGGCGTTATCCTGTGTGGGGGACACAGAGATGGGGCGTTATCCTGTGTGGGGGACACAGAGAGGGGGCGTTATCCTGTGTGGAGAGCACTAAGAGGGGGCGTTATCCTGTGTGGAGAGCACTAAGAGGGGGCGTTATCCTGTGTGGGGGGCACTAAGAGGGGCGTTATCCTGTGTGGAGAGCACTAAGAGGGGGCGTTATCCTGTGTGGAGGGCACTAAGAGGGGGCGTTATCCTGTGTGGGGGACACAGAGAGGGGGCGTTATCATGTGTGGGGGACACAGAGAGGGGGCGTTATCCTGTGTGGAGAGCACTAAGAGGGGGCGTTATCCTGTGTGGAGCGCACTAAGAGGGGGCGTTATCCTGTGTGGGGGGCACAGAGAGGGGGCGTTATCCTGTGTGGGGGACACAGAGAGGGGGGCGTTATCCTGTGTGGGGGACACAGAGAGGGGGCGTTATCCTGTGTGGGGGACACAGAGAGGGGGCGTTATTCTGTGGGGGGGACACAGAGAGGGGGCGTTATCCTGTGTGGAGAGCACTAAGAGGGGGCGTTATCCTGTGTTTAGGGCACTAAGAGGGGGCATTATCCTGTGTGAGGGACACAGAGAGGGGGCGTTATCATGTGTGGAGAGCACTAAGAGGGGGCGTTATCCTGTGTTTAGGGCACTAAGAGGGGGCATTATCCTGTGTGGGGGACACAGAGAGGGGGTGTTATCCTGTGTGGGGGACACAGAGAGCGGGCGTTATCCTGTGTGGGGGACACAGAGAGGGGGCGTTATCCTGTGTGGAGAGCACTAAGAGGGGGCGTTATCCTGTGTGGAGGGCACTAAGAGGGGGCGTTATCCTGTGTGGGGGACACAGAGAGGGGGCGTTATCCTGTGTGGGGGACACAGAGAGGGGGCGTTATTCTGTGGGGGGGACACAGAGAGGGGGCGTTATCCTGTGTGGGGGACAGAGAGGGGGCGTTATCCTGTGTGGGGGACACAGAGAGGGGGTGTTATCC
Organism: Bufo gargarizans; assembly: GCF_014858855.1. Classification (NCBI taxonomy): domain Eukaryota; kingdom Metazoa; phylum Chordata; class Amphibia; order Anura; family Bufonidae; genus Bufo; species Bufo gargarizans. The sequence goes on from NC_058088.1 coordinate 45,461,644, forward strand.
TGTGTGGAGAGCACTAAGAGGGGGCGTTATCCTGTGTGGAGAGCACTAAGAGGGGGCGTTATCCTGTGTGGAGAGCACTAAGAGGGGGCGTTATCCTGTGTGGAGAGCGTTATCCTGTGTGGGGGGCACTAAGAGGGGGCGTTATCCTGTGTGGAGAGCACTAAGAGGGGGCGTTATCCTGTGTGGAGGGCACTAAGAGGGGGCGTTATCCTGTGTGGGGGACACAGAGAGGGGGCGTTATTCCTGTGTGGGGGACACAGAGAGGGGGCGGTTATACTGTGTGGAGAGCACTAAGAGGGGGCGTTATCCTGTGTGGGGCACTAAGAGGGGGCGTTATCGTGTGTGGAGGGCACTAAGAGGGGCGTTATCCTGTGTGGAGAGCACTAAGAGGGGGCGTTATCCTGTGTGGAGAGCACTAAGAGGGGGCGTTATCGTGTGTGGGGGACACAGAGAGGGGGCGTTATCCTGTGTGGGGGACACAGAGAGGGGGCGTTATCCTGTGTGGGGCACTGAGAGGGGGCGTTATCCTGTGTGGGGGCACTAAGAGGGGGCGTTATCCTGTGTGGGGGCACTAAGAGGGGGCGTTATCCTGTGTGGAGAGCACTAAGAGGGGGCGTTATCCTGTATGGAGAGCACTAAGAGGGGGCGTTATCCTGTGTGGAGGGCACTAAGAGGGGGCGTTATCCTGTGTGGGGGACACAGAGAGGGGGCGTTATCCTGTGTGGGGGACACAGAGATGGGGCGTTATCCTGTGTGGGGGACACAGAGAGGGGGCGTTATACTGTGTGGAGAGCACTAAAAGGGGGCGTTATCCTGTGTGGGGGACACAGAGATGGGGCGTTATCCTGTGTGGGGGACACAGAGAGGGGGCGTTATACTGTGTGGAGAGCACTAAAAGGGGGCGTTATCCTGTGTGGGGGACACAGAGAGGGGGCGTTATCCTGTGTGAGGGGCACTAAGAGGGGGCGTTATCCTGTGTGGAGAGCACTAAGAGGGGGCGTTATCCTGTGTGGAGAGCACTAAGAGGGGGCGTTATCCTAGTTTGTGGAGAGCACTAAGAGGGGGCGTTATCCTGTGTGGAGAGCACTAAGAGGGGGCGTTATCCTGTGTGGAGAGCACTAAGAGGGGGGCGTTATCCTGTGTGGAGAGCACTAAGAGGGGGCGTTATCCTGTGTGAGGGCACTAGGAGGGGCGTTATCCTGTGTGGGGGACACAGAGAGGGGGCGTTATCCTGTATGGGGGACACAGAGAGGGGGCGTTATCCTGTGTGGAGAGCACTAAGAGGGGGCGTTATCCTGTGTGGAGAGCACTAAGAGGGGGCGTTATCCTGTGTGGGGGACACAGAGAGGGGGCGTTATCCTGTGTGGTGGACACAGAGAGGGGAGTTATCCTGTGTGGGGGACACAGAGAGGGGGCGTTATCCTGTATGGAGAGCACTGAGAGGGGGCGTTATCCTGTGTGGAGAGCACAAAGAGGGGGCGTTATCCTGTATGGAGAGCACTAAGAGGGGGCGTTGTCCTGTGTGGGGGCATGAAGAGGGGGCGTTATCCTGTGTGGAGAGCACAAAGAGGGGGCGTTATCCTGTATGGAGAGCACTAAGAGGGGGGCGTTGTCCTGTGTGGGGGCACGAAGAGGGGGCGTTATCCTGTATGGATAGCACTAAGAGGGGGCGTTATCCTGTGTGGGGGACACAGAGAGGGGGCGTTATCCTGTGTGGAGGGCACTAAGAGGGGGCGTTATCCTGTGTGGAGAGCACTAAGAGGGGGCGTTATCCTGTGTGGGGGGCACAGAGAGGGAGCGTTACCCTGTGTGGAGGGCACTAAGAGGGGGCATTATCCTGTGTGGAGGGCACTAAGAGGGGGCGTTATCCTGTGTGGAGAGCACTAAGAGGGGGTGTTATCCTGTGTGGAGGGCACTAAGAGGGGGCGTTATCCTGTGTGGAGAGCACTAAGAGGGGCGTTATCCTGTGTGGAGGGCACTAAGAGGGGGCGTTATCCTCTTTGGGGGCACTGAGGGGGGCGTTATCCTGTGTGGGGGCACTGAGGGGGGGGGGTTATCCTGTGTGGGGGCACTGAGGGGGCGTTATCCTGTGTGGGGGCACTGAGGGGGGCGTTATCCTGTATGGGGGCACTGAGGGGGGCGTTATCCTGTGTGGGGGCACTGAGGGGGGTGTTATTCTGTGTGGAGGGCACTGAGGGGGGGCGTTATCCTGTGTGGAGAGCACTAAGAGGGGGCGTTATCCTGTGTGGAGAGCACTAAGAGGGGGCGTTATCCTGTGTGGGGGGCACAGAGAGGGGGCGTTATCCTGTGTGGAGGGCACTAAGAGGGGGCGTTATCCTGTGTGGAGAGCACTAAGAGGGGGCGTTATCCTGTGTGGAGAGCACTAAGAGGGGGCGTTATCCTGTGTGGGGGGCACAGAGAGGGGGCGTTATCCTGTGTGGAGGGCACTAAGAGGGGGAGTTATCCTGTGTGGGGGCACTGAGAGGGGGTATAATCCTGTGTGGGGGCACTAAGAGGGGGGCGTTATCCTGTGTGGAGGGCACTAAGAGGGGGCGTTATCCTGTGTGGAGAGCACTAAGAGGGGGCGTTATCCTGTGTGGAGGGCACTAAGAGGGGGCGTTATCCTGTGTGGGGGGCACAGAGAGGGGGCGTTATCCTGTGTGGAGGGCACTAAGAGGGGGGCGTTATCCTGTGTGGAGGGCACTAAGAGGGGGCGTTATCCTGTGTGGGGGGCACAGAGAGGGGGTGTTATCCTGTGTGGAGGGCACTAAGAGGGGGCGTTATCCTGTGTGGGGGCACAGAGAGGGGGCGTTATCCTGTGTGGAGAGCACTAAGAGGGGGCGTTATCCTGTGTGGGGGACACTGAGAGGGGCATAATCCTGTGTGGGGGCACTGAGGGGGCGTTATCCTGTGTAGGGGGCACTGAGAGGGGGCATAATCCTGTGTGGAGGGCAGTGAGAGGGGTCGTTATCGTGTGTGGAGGGCACTAAGAAGGGGCCTTATCCTGTGTGGAGAGCACTAAGAGGGGGCGTTATCCTGTGTGGGGGGCACAGAGAGGGGCGTTATCCTGTATGGGGGAAACAGAGAGGGGGCGTTATCCTGTGTGGGGGCACTGAGAGGGGGTATAATCCTGTGTGGGGGCACTAAGAGGGGGCGTTATCCTGTGTGGAGGGCACTAAGAGGGGGCGTTATCCTGTGTAGAGGGCACTAAGAGGGGGCGTTATCCTGTGTGGGAGGCACAGAGAGGGGGCGTTATCCTGTGTGGAGGGCACTAAGAGGGGGCGTTATCCTGTGTGGAGAGCACTAAGAGGGGGCGTTATCCTGTGTGGGGGACACTGAGAGGGGCATAATCCTGTGTGGGGGCACTGAGGGGGCGTTATCTTGTGTGGGGGGCACTGAGAGGGGGCATAATCCTGTGTGGAGGGCAGTGAGAGGGGTCGTTATCGTGTGTGGAGGGCACTAAGAAGGGGCCTTATCCTGTGTGGAGAGCACTAAGAGGGGGCGTTATCCTGTGTGGGGGGCACAGAGAGGGGGCGTTATCCTGTATGGGGGAAACAGAGAGGGGACGTTATCCTGTGTGGGGGCACTGAGAGGGGGTATAACCCTGTGTGGGGGCACTAAGAGGGGGCGTTATCCTGTGTGGAGGGCACTAAGAGGGGGCGTTATCCTGTGTAGAGGGCACTAAGAGGGGGCGTTATCCTGTGTGGAGGGCACTAAGAGGGGGCGTTATCCTGTGTGGAGGGCACTAGGAGGGGGCGTTATCCTGTGTGGGGGACACAGAGAGGGGGCGTTATCCTGTATGGGGGACACAGAGAGGGGGCGTTATACTGTGTGGAGAGCACTAAGAGGGGGCGTTATCCTGTGTGGAGAGCACTAAGAGGGGGCGTTATCCTGTGTGTGGGACACAGAGAGGGGGCGTTATCCTGTGTGGAGGGCACTAAGAGGGGGAGTTATCCTGTGTGGGGGCACTGAGAGGGGGTATAATCCTGTGTGGGGGCACTAAGAGGGGGGCGTTATCCTGTGTGGAGGGCACTAAGAGGGGGCGTTATCCTGTGTGGAGAGCACTAAGAGGGGGCGTTATCCTGTGTGGAGGGCACTAAGAGGGGGCGTTATCCTGTGTGGGGGGCACAGAGAGGGGCGTTATCCTGTGTGGAGGGCACTAATAGGGGGCGTTATCCTGTGTGGAGGGCACTAAGAGGGGGCGTTATCCTGTGTGGGGGGCACAGAGAGGGGGCGTTATCCTGTGTGGAGGGCTCTAAGAGGGGGCGTTATCCTGTGTGGGGGCACAGAGAGGGGGCGTTATTCTGTGTGGAGAGCACTAAGAGGGGGCGTTATCCTGTGTGGGGGGCACAGAGAGGGGGCGTTATCCTGTATGGGGGAAACAGAGAGGGGGCGTTATCCTGTGTGGGGGCACAAAGAGGGGGCGTTATCCTGTGTGGAGAGCACAAAGAGGGGGCGTTATCCTGTATGGAGAGCACTAAGAGGGGGCGTTGTCCTGTGTGGGGGCATGAAGAGGGGGCGTTATCCTGTATGGAGAGCACGAAGAGGGGGCGTTATCCTGTATGGATAGCACTAAGAGGGGGCGTTATCCTGTGTGGGGGACACAGAGAGGGGGCGTTATCCTGTGTGGAGGGCACTAAGAGGGGGCGTTATCCTGTGTGGAGAGCACTAAGAGGGGGCGTTATCTTGTGTGGGGGGCACAGAGAGGGAGCGTTACCCTGTGTGGAGGGCACTAAGAGGGGGCATTATCCTGTCTGGAGGGCACTAAGAGGGGGCGTTATCCTGTGTGGAGAGCACTAAGAGGGGGTGTTATCCTGTGTGGAGGGCACTAAGATGGGGGCGATATCCTGTGTGGAGAGCACTAAGAGGGGCGTTATCCTGTGTGGAGGGCACTAAGAGGGGGCGTTATCCTCTTTGGGGGCACTGAGGGGGGCGTTATCCTGTGTGGGGGCACTGAGGGGGGGGGGGGTTATCCTGTGTGGGGGCACTGAGGGGGGCGTTATCCTGTGTGGGGGCACTGAGGGGGGCGTTATCCTGTATGGGGGCACTGAGGGGGGCGTTATCCTGTGTGGGGGCACTGAGGGGGGTGTTATTCTGTGTGGAGGGCACTGAGGGGGGGCGTTATCCTGTGTGGAGAGCACTAAGAGGGGGGCGTTATCCTGTGTGGGGGGCACAGAGAGGGGGCGTTATCCTGTGTGGAGGGCACTGAGGGGGGGCGTTATCCTGTGTGGAGAGCACTAAGAGGGGGCGTTATCCTGTGTGGGGGGCACAGAGAGGGGGCGTTATCCTGTGTGGAGGGCACTAAGAGGGGGAGTTATCCTGTGTGGGGGCACTGAGAGGGGGTATAATCCTGTGTGGGGGCACTAAGAGGGGGCGTTATCCTGTGTGGAGGGCACTAAGAGGGGGCGTTATCCTGTGTGGAGAGCACTAAGAGGGGGCGTTATCCTGTGTGGAGGGCACTAAGAGGGGGCGTTATCCTGTGTGGGGGGCACAGAGAGGGGGGCGTTATCCTGTGTGGAGGGCACTAAGAGGGGGCGTTATCCTGTGTGGAGGGCACTAAGAGGGGGCGTTATCCTGTGTGGGGGGCACAGAGAGGGGGCGTTATCCTGTGTGGAGGGCACTAAGAGGGGGCGTTATCCTGTGTGGGGGCACAGAGAGGGGGCGTTATCCTGTGTGGAGAGCACTAAGAGGGGGCGTTATCCTGTGTGGGGGACACTGAGAGGGGCATAATCCTGTGTGGGGGCACTGAGGGGGCGTTATCCTGTGTAGGGGGCACTGAGAGGGGGCATAATCCTGTGTGGAGGGCAGTGAGAGGGGTCGTTATCGTGTGTGGAGGGCACTAAGAAGGGGCCTTATCCTGTGTGGAGAGCACTAAGAGGGGGCGTTATCCTGTGTGGGGGGCACAGAGAGGGGGCGTTATCCTGTATGGGGGAAACAGAGAGGGGCGTTATCCTGTGTGGGGGCACTGAGAGGGGGTATAATCCTGTGTGGGGGCACTAAGAGGGGGCGTTATCCTGTGTGGAGGGCACTAAGAGGGGGCGTTATCCTGTGTAGAGGGCACTAAGAGGGGGCGTTATCCTGTGTGGGAGGCACAGAGAGGGGGCGTTATCCTGTGTGGAGGGCACTAAGAGGGGGCGTTATCCTGTGTGGGGGACACAGAGAGGGGGCGTTATCCTGTGTGGAGAGCACTAAGAGGGGGCGTTATCCTGTGTGGGGGACACTGAGAGGGGCATAATCCTGTGTGGGGGCACTGAGGGGGCGTTATCCTGTGTGGGGGGCACTGAGAGGGGGCATTATCCTGTGTGGAGGGCAGTGAGAGGGGTCGTTATCGTGTGTGGAGGGCACTAAGAAGGGGCCTTATCCGGTGTGGAGGGCACTGAGAGGGGGCGTTATTCTGTGGGGGGGCACTGAGAGAGGGAGTAATCTTGTTTGGGGGCACTGAGAGGGGGCATTATCTTGTGTGGGGGGCACTGAGAGGGAGCGTTATCTTGTGTGGGGGCACTGAGGGGGGCGTTATCCTGTGTGGGGGGTACAGAGAGGGGGCGTTATCCTGTGTGGAGGGCTCTAAGAGGGGGCGTTATCCTGTGTGGGGGGCACAGAGAGGGGGCGTTATTCTGTGTGGAGAGCACTAAGAGGGGGCGTTATCCTGTGTGGGGGACACTGAGAGGGGCATAATCCTGTGTGGGGGCACTGAGGGGGCGTTATCCTGTGTGGGGGGCACTGAGAGGGGGCATAATCCTGTGTGGAGGGCAGTGAGAGGGGTCGTTATCGTGTGTGGAGGGCACTAAGAAGGGGCCTTATCCTGTGTGGAGAGCACTAAGAGGGGGCGTTATCCTGTGTGGGGGGCACAGAGAGGGGGCGTTATCCTGTATGGGGGAAACAGAGAGGGGACGTTATCCTGTGTGGGGGCACTGAGAGGGGGTATAACCCTGTGTGGGGGCACTAAGAGGGGGCGTTATCCTGTGTGGAGGGCACTAAGAGGGGGCGTTATCCTGTGTAGAGGGCACTAAGAGGGGGCGTTATCCTGTGTGGAGGGCACTAAGAGGGGGCGTTATCCTGTGTGTAGGGCACAAGGAGGGGGCGTTATCCTGTGTGGGGGACACAGAGAGGGGGCGTTATCCTGTATGGGGGACACAGAGAGGGGGCGTTATACTGTGTGGAGAGCACTAAGAGGGGGCGTTATCCTGTGTGGAGAGCACTAAGAGGGGGCGTTATCCTGTGTGGAGAGCACTAAGAGGGGGCGTTATCCTGTGTGTGGGACACAGAGAGGGGGCGTTATCCTGTGTGGAGGGCACTAAGAGGGGGAGTTATCCTGTGTGGGGGCACTGAGAGGGGGTATAATCCTGTGTGGGGGCACTAAGAGGGGGCGTTATCCTGTGTGGAGGGCACTAAGAGGGGGCGTTATCCTGTGTGGAGAGCACTAAGAGGGGGCGTTATCCTGTGTGGAGGGCACTAAGAGGGGGCGTTATCCTGTGTGGGGGGCACAGAGAGGGGGCGTTATCCTGTGTGGAGGGCACTAATAGGGGGCGTTATCCTGTGTGGAGGGCACTAAGAGGGGGCGTTATCCTGTGTGGGGGGCACAGAGAGGGGGCGTTATCCTGTGTGGAGGGCTCTAAGAGGGGGCGTTATCCTGTGTGGGGGGCACAGAGAGGGGGCGTTATTCTGTGTGGAGAGCACTAAGAGGGGGCGTTATCCTGTGTGGGGGGCACAGAGAGGGGGCGTTATCCTGTGTGGAGAGCACTAAGAGGGGGCGTTATCCTGTGTGGGGGGACACTGAGAGGGGCATAATCCTGTGTGGGGGCACTGAGGGGGCGTTATCCTGTGTGGGGGGCACTGAGAGGGGGCATAATCCTGTGTGGAGGGCAGTGAGAGGGGTCGTTATCGTGTGTGGAGGGCACTAAGAAGGGGCCTTATCCGGTGTGGAGGGCACTGAGAGGGGGCGTTATTCTGTGGGGGGGCACTGAGAGAGGGAGTAATCTTGTTTGGGGGCACTGAGAGGGGGCATTATCTTGTGTGGGGGGCACTGAGAGGGAGCGTTATCTTGTGTGGGGGCACTGAGGGGGGCGTTATCCTGTGTGGGGGGTACTAAGAGGGGGCATTATCCTGTGTAGGGGGCACTGAGGGGGGGCGTTATCCTGTGTGTGGGGGCACTGAGGGGGCGTTATCCTGTGTGGAGGGCACTGAGAGGGGGCGTTATCCTGTGTGGGGGCACTGAGGGGGCGTTATCCTGTGTGGAGGGCACTGAGAGGGGGCGTTATCCTGTGTGGGGGCACTGAGGGGGCGTTATCCTGTGTGAGGGGACACAGTGAGGGGGTATAATCCTGTGTGGGGGCACTAAGAGGGGGCGTTATCCTGTGTGGAGAACACTAAGAGGGGGCGTTATCCTATGTGAAGGGACACAGAGAGGGGGCGTTATCCTGTGTGGGGGCACTGAGGGGGGCGTTATCCTGTGTGGGGGCACTGAGGGGGCGTTATCCTGTGTGGGCGCACTGAGGGGAGCGTAATCCTGTGTGGGGGCACTGAGGGGGGGCGTTATCCTGTGTGGGGGCACTGAGGGGGGCGTTATTCTGTGGGGGGGCACTGAGAGAGGGAGTAATCCTGTGTGGGGGCACTGAGGGGGCGTTATCCTGTGTGGGGGCACTGAGGGGGCGTTATCCTGTGTGGGGGCACTGAGGGGGCGTTATCCTGTGTGGAGGTCACTGAGGGGGCGTTATCCTGTGTGGGGGACACAGAGAGGGGGTATAATCCTGTGTGGGGGCACTAAGAGGGGGCGTTATCCTGTGTGGAGGGCACTAAGAGGGGGCGTTATCCTGTGTAGGGGACACAGAGAGGGGGCATTATCCTGTGTGGGGGCACTGAGGGGGGCTCTATCCTGTGTGGTGGCACTGAGGGGGCGTTATCCTGTGTGGGCGCACTGAGGGGAGCGTAATCCTGTGTGGGGGCACTGAGGGGGGCGTTATCCTGTGTGGGGGGCAGTTATTCTGTGGGGGGGCACTGAGAGAGGGAGTAATCCTGTGTGGGGGCACTGAGGGGGGCGTTATCCTGTGTGGGGGGCACTGAGGGGGGCGTTATTCTGTGGGGGGGCACTGAGAGAGGGAGTAATCCTGTGTGGGGGCACTGAGGGGGGCGTTATCCTGTGTGGGGGCACTGAGGGGGGCGTTATCCTGTGTGGGGGGTACTAAGAGGGGGCATTATCCTGTGTAGGGGGCACTGAGGGGGGCATAATCCTGTGTGGGGGCACTGAGAGGGGGCGTTATCCTGTGTGTGGGGGCGTTATCCTGTGTGGAGGGCACTGAGAGGGGGCGTAATCCTGTGTGGGGGCACTGAGAGGGGGCGTTATCCTGTGTGGGGGCATTATCCTGTGTGGGGGCACTGAGGGGAGCGTAATCCTGTGTGGGGGCACTGAGGGGGGCGTTATCCTGTGTAGGGGGCACTGAGGGGGGCATAATCCTGTGTGGGGGGCACTGAGAGGGGGCGTAATCCTGTGTGGGGGGGCACTGAGAGGGGGCGTAATCCTGTGTAGGGGGCACTGAGGGGGGCATAATCCTGTGTGGGGGGCACTGAGAGGGGGCGTAATCCTGTGTGGGGGGCACTGAGAGGGGGCGTTATCCTGTGTGGGGGCACTGAGGGGGGGTGTTATCCTGTGTGGGGGCACTGAGGGGGGCATAATCCTGTGTGGAGGGCACTGAGAGGGGGCGTTATCCCGTGTGGGGGGCACTGAGGGGGGGCGTTATCCTGTGTGGGGGCACCGAGAGAGGGCGTAATCCTGTGTGGGGGCACTGAGGGGGGCATAATCCTGTGTGGAGGGCACTGAGAGGGGGCGTTATCCTGTGTGGGGGGCACTGAGGGGGGGCGTTATCCTGTGTGGAGGGCACTGAGAGGGGGCGTTATCCTGTGTGTGGGGCACGGAGGGGGCGTTATCCTGTGTGGGGGCACTGAGGGGGCATAATCCTGTGTGTGGGGCACTGAGGGGGGCATAATCCTGTGTGTGGGGCACTGAGGGGGTGTTATCCAGTGTGGGGGCACTGAGGGGGGCGTTATCCTGTGTGTGGGGCACTGAGAGGGGGCGTTATCCTGTGTGGGACTGAGGGGGGCATAATCCTGTGTGGGGGGCACAGAGGGGGCGTAATCCTGTGTGGGGGGCACTAAGAGGGGGCGTTATCCTGTGTGGGGGCACTGAGGGGGCGTTATCCTGTGTGGGGGCACTGAGGGGGCGTTATCCTGTGTGGAGGTCACTGAGGGGGCGTTATCCTGTGTGGGGGACACAGAGAGGGGGTATAATCCTGTGTGGGGGCACTAAGAGGGGGCGTTATCCTGTGTGGAGGGCACTAAGAGGGGGCGTTATCCTGTGTAAGGGACACAGAGAGGGGGCATTATCCTGTGTGGGGGCACTGAGGGGGGCTCTATCCTGTGTGGGGGCACTGAGGGGGCGTTATCCTGTGTGGGCGCACTGAGGGGAGCGTAATCCTGTGTGGGGGCACTGAGGGGGGCGTTATCCTGTGTGGGGGGCAGTTATTCTGTGGGGGGGCACTGAGAGAGGGAGTAATCCTGTGTGGGGGCACTGAGGGGGGCGTTATCCTGTGTGGGGGGCACTGAGGGGGGCGTTATTCTGTGGGGGGGCACTGAGAGAGGGAGTAATCCTGTGTGGGGGCACTGAGGGGGGCGTTATCCTGTGTGGGGGCACTGAGGGGGGCGTTATCCTGTGTGGGGGGTACTAAGAGGGGGCATTATCCTGTGTAGGGGGCACTGAGGGGGGCAGAATCCTGTGTGGGGGCACTGAGAGGGGGCGTTATCCTGTGTGTGGGGGCGTTATCCTGTGTGGAGGGCACTGAGAGGGGGCGTAATCCTGTGTGGGGGCACTGAGAGGGGGCGTTATCCTGTGTGGGGGCATTATCCTGTGTGGGGGCACTGAGGGGAGCGTAATCCTGTGTGGGGGCACTGAGGGGGGCGTTATCCTGTGTAGGGGGCACTGAGGGGGGCATAATCCTGTGTGGGGGGCACTGAGAGGGGGCGTAATCCTGTGTGGGGGGGCACTGAGAGGGGGCGTAATCCTGTGTAGGGGGCACTGAGGGGGGCATAATCCTGTGTGGGGGGCACTGAGAGGGGGCGTAATCCTGTGTGGGGGGCACTGAGAGGGGGCGTTATCCTGTGTGGGGGCACTGAGGGGGGGTGTTATCCTGTGTGGGGGCACTGAGGGGGGCATAATCCTGTGTGGAGGGCACTGAGAGGGGGCGTTATCCCGTGTGGGGGGCACTGAGGGGGGGCGTTATCCTGTGTGGGGGCACCGGAGAGAGGGCGTAATCCTGTGTGGGGGCACTGAGGGGGGCATAATCCTGTGTGGAGGGCACTGAGAGGGGGCGTTATCCTGTGTGGGGGGCACTGAAGGGGGGCGTTATCCTGTGTGGAGGGCACTGAGAGGGGGCGTTATCCTGTGTGTGGGGCACGGAGGGGGCGTTATCCTGTGTGGGGGCACTGAGGGGGCATAATCCTGTGTGTGGGGCACTGAGGGGGGCATAATCCTGTGTGTGGGGCACTGAGGGGGTGTTATCCAGTGTGGGGGCACTGAGGGGGGCATTATCCTGTGTGTGGGGCACTGAGAGGGGGCGTTATCCTGTGTGGGACTGAGGGGGGCATAATCCTGTGTGGGGGGCACAGAGGGGGCGTAATCCTGTGTGGGGGGCACTAAGAGGGGGCGTTATCCTGTGTGGGGGGCACTGAGGGGGGTGTTATCTTGTGTGGGGGGCACTGAGAGGGGGCGTTATCCTGTGTGGGGGCACTGAGGGGGGTGTTATCTTGTGTGGGGGGCACTGAGAGAGGGAGTAATCCTGTGTGGGGGCACTGAGGGGGCGTTATCCTGTGTGGGGGCACTGAGGGGGCGTTATCCTGTGTGGAGGTCACTGAGGGGGCGTTATCCTGTGTGGGGGACACAGAGAGGGGGTATAATCCTGTGTGGGGGCACTAAGAGGGGGCGTTATCCTGTGTGGAGGGCACTAAGAGGGGGCGTTATCCTGTGTAGGGGACACAGAGAGGGGGCATTATCCTGTGTGGGGGCACTGAGGGGGGCTCTATCCTGTGTGGGGGCACTGAGGGGGCGTTATCCTGTGTGGGCGCACTGAGGGGAGCGTAATCCTGTGTGGGGGCACTGAGGGGGGCGTTATCCTGTGTGGGGGGCAGTTATTCTGTGGGGGGGCACTGAGAGAGGGAGTAATCCTGTGTGGGGGCACTGAGGGGGGCGTTATCCTGTGTGGGGGGCACTGAGGGGGGCGTTATTCTGTGGGGGGGCACTGAGAGAGGGAGTAATCCTGTGTGGGGGCACTGAGGGGGGCGTTATCCTGTGTGGGGCACTGAGGGGGGCGTTATCCTGTGTGGGGGGTACTAAGAGGGGGCATTATCCTGTGTAGGGGGCACTGAGGGGGGCATAATCCTGTGTGGGGGCACTGAGAGGGGGCGTTATCCTGTGTGTGGGGGCGTTATCCTGTGTGGAGGGCACTGAGAGGGGGCGTAATCCTGTGTGGGGGCACTGAGAGGGGGCGTTATCCTGTGTGGGGGCATTATCCTGTGTGGGGGCACTGAGGGGAGCGTAATCCTGTGTGGGGGCACTGAGGGGGGCGTTATCCTGTGTAGGGGGCACTGAGGGGGGCATAATCCTGTGTGGGGGGCACTGAGAGGGGGCGTAATCCTGTGTGGGGGGGCACTGAGAGGGGGCGTAATCCTGTGTAGGGGGCACTGAGGGGGGCATAATCCTGTGTGGGGGGCACTGAGAGGGGGCGTAATCCTGTGTGGGGGGCACTGAGAGGGGGCGTTATCCTGTGTGGGGGCACTGAGGGGGGTGTTATCCTGTGTGGGGGCACTGAGGGGGGCATAATCCTGTGTGGAGGGCACTGAGAGGGGGCGTTATCCCGTGTGGGGGGCACTGAGGGGGGGCGTTATCCTGTGTGGGGGCACCGAGAGAGGGCGTAATCCTGTGTGGGGGCACTGAGGGGGGCATAATCCTGTGTGGAGGGCACTGTGACGGGCCGTTATCCTGTGTGGGGGGCACTGAGGGGGGGCGTTATCCTGTGTGGAGGGCACTGAGAGGGGGCGTTATCCTGTGTGTGGGGCACGGAGGGGGCGTTATCCTGTGTGGGGGCACTGAGGGGGCATAATCCTGTGTGTGGGGCCCTGAGGGGGGCATAATCCTGTGTGTGGGGCACTGAGGGGGTGTTATCCAGTGTGGGGGCACTGAGGGGGGCGTTATCCTGTGTGTGGGGCACTGAGAGGGGGCGTTATCCTGTGTGGGACTGAGGGGGGCATAATCCTGTGTGGGGGGCACAGAGGGGGCGTAATCCTGTGTGGGGGGCACTAAGAGGGGGCGTTATCCTGTGTGGGGGGCACTGAGGGGGGTGTTATCTTGTGTGGGGGGCACTGAGAGGGGGCGTTATCCTGTGTGTGGGGCGTGCACCTTTTCTCACAACTAAGATATATAAAATCGTCCATAGCAACCAAAATATGGGGAATGAAGAGGAGTGGTTGCCAACAACCAATCAAATCAGGGCTTTGACAGATCATTGCTTCTAATTGTAGCCAATTAAATCACTGCAGCCACGGCAACCAATTGAAGCACTGCTTTTATTCTCTAGAAGGGCGGCAAGAGCAGCCAATCATATCAGTCTTTAGAGAAGCGGTCAGTAGCAGCCAATCACGTGAAAGCTTGAATAGAAGAACAGCTTATGTAGAAGGCCAACCAATGGAATCCCTGCGCTGCCTTAGCAGCCAATCAGATCACTGCTTTAAACTGTACTAAGGCGGCCACAGCAACCAATGAGATCAGTTTTTGGAGTTGAGGTTAACCAATCACATGAAGGCTTTAATATGAGAGCAGCGAGCTCACTGGTTGCTAGGGGCAACAGCTCCGTTGACTGCCTGCGCCGGTTTTCCGTCACAGAGAAACCTTTGTCGTCCGTCTTCTCCTCCGTCATTTCGCACCTTATGACCAGATAATGGAGGCCCAGTTCACATTACAGCGACACCAGCCCACGGCCTGACGAGGAGTGGCCATGCTGGGAGTTGTAGTACGACGCGCCCCCGTGACGACGAGCGAACCCCCCAGACCCGGCTGTGAAGGGGGATGAGGTGACTGTCAGTCCGGGCTCTGCAGAGAGTGGGGGCGGTGCGGCCTGGAGCCGCCGGTTCTCAGCTCCCTCCCTGCTCCTCCGCCGCCGCCAGTGACGTGAGGTGCGGAGGGGAGGAGGCCGCTCCGGGCCGGGGGGAGGAGGAGAAGGCCGCGCCCGCTCCCCTCGCTCATTGGCCGAGGCCCCCGCAGCCCCCTGATCCGTAGACCCGAGACCCCGGCGGAGAGAGGACGCCCGGACCCTGGCAGGTAACCGGAGGGATCGGAGGAGGACAGGCCGCGGCCCGGGGACGCCAGCTCCTCCATTTCCAGGCCGTCCTTGTCCGTGGAGGCCCGGGCTGAGGTGGGGGGTCCTGGCTGAATGACCCCAGCCCTCCTGAGGAGACCCCCAGATTGTACAGGCCGCTCATCCAGGGCTAAACCCCCCCCAAACCTTGGGTATAGGCCGAGGCCTGAGCACTGAGTGGAGGCAGGACACCCCCAAACTCGGCCCATAAAGCCAGGGCCTGTTCCATAGGGGTCCCCCAAATCCTGCCTGCACAGTCCCTGGGCCCAGAGTGGAGCCAGGGAGGACACCCCCCAAATCCTGCCCATACAGCCTGCACCTGTCAGGACCCCAAATCCTAACCCAGTCCCTGAGTGGAGCCAGGGAGGACACCCCACTAAAATACTGCCCACACAGTGTGGACCTGTCAGATAGGAGACCCCAAAATCCGAACTCAGTCCCTGAGCCCAGACTGGAGCCAGGGAGGACACCCCAATTCCTGCCCATTAAATACTGTCCACACAGTGTGGACCTGTCAGATAGGAGAGCCCAGACTGGAGCCAGGGAGGACACCCCCAAATCCTGCTCATAAAGCCTGGACTTGTCACATAGGAGACCCCGAAATCCTAACCCAGTCCCTGAGCCCAGAGTGGAGCCAGGGAGGTAGGACACCTCAAATCCTGCCCATACAGCTTGGGCCTGTTAGATGGGGGACCCCCAAATCCACTGCCAGAGTTCCTAAGCACTGAGTGGGAGTCGGAGGACACCCCAAAGTCCTGCCTGTATACCTTGGGCCTGTCAGATGGTGGACCCCCAAATCCTGCCCATACAGCCTGGGCCTGTTAGATGGGGGACCCCCAAATCCACTGCCAGAGTTCCTGAGCACTGAGTGGGAGTCGGAGGACACCCCAAAGTCCTGCCTGTATACCTTGGGCCTGTCAGATGGTGGACCCCCAAATACTGCCCATACAGCCTGGGCCTGCAGGGGCCCCCCAAATCCTTACCTAGTCCCTGAGCACAGTGTGAAGCGAGGGAGAGAGAGGACACCCCCAATCCCTGCCTGTACAGCCTGGGCCTGTTAGACAGAAGAACTTTGGTTGAGACCCCCCCAAACCCAGAGACCCCAAGCTTCCTCTTATGTATAGATCAGATATCTATTTGCCCCCCTCATCCTCCATGTTATCTCTTACACAGCTGTGGCCGCTCATCATCAAGACGCTAATACAACATCACTGACACCTCCATGTTATATACCGTCACCCCCGTACAGTGTACCCGACCCCCCCCCCCGTACAGTGTACCCATCACCCCCCCGTACAGTGTACCCATCACCCCCCCCCCCGTACAGTGTACCCATCACCCCCCTCCCGTACAGTGTACCCATCAGCCCCCCCTGTACAGTGTACCCATCAGCCCCCCCTGTACAGTGTACCCATCAGCCCCCCCTGTACAGTGTACCCATCAGCCCCCCCTGTACAGTGTACCCATCACCCACCCCTGTACAGTGTACCCATCACCCCCCGTACAGTGTACCCATCACCCCCCCCTCCCGTACAGTGTACCCATCACCCCCCCCCCTGTACAGTGTACCCATCACCCCCCCCCCCCCTGTACAGTGTACCCATCACCCCCCGTACAGTGTACCCATCACCCCATAATGCTGGAGAATGGCCAGCAACTCGCTGCACACACCCCACATGTACTTTTTAAATAGACCCCGAACTCTGCTTCCAGGAGCTCTTTGTGCCCGTTAGTTTAACCCTATGTAAACACCTCATTGATGCCTTGTTTTTTTAGCCCCCTTCCGCCACCATGTCAATTATTGGGCTACTATTTAGGGGACCTATAAATCCACATCAGGCGGATGGTGCTTCATACTGACCACGGCCTGGGAAGCAGAAGAAGTGTATAAGCCCCCAGAGCTCAGGCCGCCTCTCCTGTGGCGTCCACTGACCCTTGGCTTTATTTTCGGGCAGGTCTTGTGAATGACTGGGAATAACCATGGATCCGGGAGGTGGAGGGCTGGAACTCCAGATACAAGAGGCCAGAATTCCCCACGCCATGATCATGCAGGACTTTGGTACGGTCAGTGATAAGATGAGTGTGGCCGTTTCTCATTGAGGTTGTGATGAGCCCTCTGATCCTCTTGTATCTTCCTTGGTTGTCTCCACAGTGTCCGGGATGGCGGGCACCGCCCATGTTGATGGCGACCACATTGTCGTCTCTGTTCCAGAGGCCGTGTTAGTTTCCGATGTCATCACGGATGATGACATCACATTGGCGCAGGAGGAGCTGACGGATGACGTTGTGCAGGGCCCGGACATCATCAGCGAGGATGACGACGTTACAGGGAACGTCATTGTACCGGAGGCCGTCCTGGAAACTGATGTCGCGATTGAGGAGGAGCTGGAGAGCAGCCATCACGTCTTGGAATCTGACATTATTACCGAAACTGTTACTGACCAAGTGTTTGTGGCCGACCTTGTCGCTGGAACCGATGGTCACTTGGCCCAAGTGGTGCAGGATGCGATGTCGGGATCTCCCACCATGGTCTCACAGGAGGTTCTGGTGGCCAGCTGTGACGCCGACGTCATGACCCATTCCCCCGACATCCAGGCTGCCGGCTCCTCCATGACCATTAAAACGGAGGATGATGATGATATGAAAGGTGCAGCTGAGGATTACCTGATGATATCATGTAAGTAAAGCACTGTCTGAATAAAACCCACAGTTTAAAGGGAAACTCCACCCTAACGCTATAAGTGGGGTCTCAATTTAGTCACAGTCTGACGTTCCCCGTCCCTGAGGTTATTAGTCCGCCATCCTCGGGACTGCTAAATAGCTAGCTACATGTACATATGATGTACTTACCTGCTCCTCACCATCCGTCAGATCCCCAGGGGCTTCTTGACCACCCTGATACTGAAGGAAAAGCATCACAGGAAAGTTTCTGGGCAACAGCCGACATAGACAAGTTTGGCTCCTTTCACACTGCAATTTGCAATATCCATTTGCTGAATGGGATGTGAAAGCTTCTGGAGCAAGCACCAGAAGTATCCATAGGCCACGCAGAGCGCGCCACCTCCACGGGGCTGGCATACCCTGCTATATGAAATACCGTAGTCTGATACCTCATTCCATACAGAGGCATCCTGTATTGTGCGGTTACAATGGATGGATGCCACCGTATGGCTAGGTCAGGAACCTGCAGTGTGACTGTTACCATAGTCCTCTGGCTCGGTGTCCTTGGTATGTCCGCCGCAGCCACTTCGTCTCCAGCAAGCAGAAGGATGTCCGAAAGACACCTTGAGCCTGATTCATGCTCTGGGCTATCTAGTGTATTCCATACAGTGCCGGATTGCAGGAATGAATATGGAGCCAGAAGAGGTTCTCGGGAGGGGGTAGTGACATCATCAGGACTGACGTGAAGGCTTTCTAAATCCTGCCCTTGTGTTTTTTTTATTTACAGTGTTTTTGGTTGAGGTTTCAAACTCAGAGAGCCCAGATTTCATGCCGGGCTCCTTAAGCTTGTATTCCTCATGACCCCGAAAGATTATTAGGCCTGTCCCATCACATGCCATTGTACGCTGGTTGTGTAAGTACCCACACGTATAGTCTGCTGTGCAAATACTCCTCCTGTTATCTGTAAATGCTTTAGAGACTTTCCCTCCGCTCTCTGACAACATCTCAGTAATTCTACAATTCTCTGCCGATTCATTTCAGGACATCTCTTCATAGAGGAAGGCGCTTCATCTTTCGGCTGTAGCGCTCAATATCTCCTGCTTTTAAAGGATCACTGAGTCTTCACAAAACTTTTGATATGTCATAGAAACATAATAAAGGTTTTGATTGGTGGGGGGGGGTTCACTGCTGAGACCCCCACCGATCGCTAGGATGAGGAGAGAGAAGCGCTCACATATCGCACTCACTCCAGGGGACAGACTATGGATGGGCCCATAGGCTTTCTGGCCACGTCGCTTCCTCTCCAGCAGTGAGGAGAGAGAACGTGATATGCGCGCACTTTTATCTCCTTGTTCTGGCAGTCAGTGGGGGTCTCTGCACTCAGACCCCCACTGATCTAAACCTTTCATATCTCTGTTTGAAAGCTTGGTGACCCTTTAAGAGCACTTGATTGACAGGCCCTTGTTCTGAAGAGACAGGTCTCATTCGTCATCTTGCCTGGCCTGTACAGCTCATGCGCAGCACATCTTATTTTTCTGGCCCCATTCCAAAAAAATATACTGTGCATGCTCTGAGAATGAGCTGAACAACGCCGGCGTGAGGTTACAGGGCCAGGCAAGATGACAAACTTGATGCCTGGCCCTGTCACTTAAATGGAGGGGGAGTGTCTTGGGAGTAAGAGCTTAGGTGCACTGAGTGGCTAGTGCCTGCCCTCGGTGCACTTAAGCCCCTTTGTACATATTTTTAAAGGAATGATTTGTTCAAGACAGATCAGGGAAACAAAGGTGTATGTTTTAGTCAGCTGGATCAGCCCTACCAGGCATTATGCCTGTTTTAATAATGTTGATCCTGCTGACAGGTGCCCTTTAAAAAAACCATATAATAAAATTATTTATGCCTACAGCCACCCCTAGGGGGAGCTCACTACATGCAGATGTATTATTAAGCTGTAATGAGTATTTATTAGCTTCTAGCAAAAAGAAATTAATCATGTGACTCACAAATTGTGTATAAATATATTGCATTACTCATCTTAGGCTAGTTTCACACTAGCGGCATCCTTCTCCAGCAGGCTCTTTCGGCGGGTGAACAGCCTGCCAGATCAGTGCTGCCGCTAGTGCACTGCGCCGCCAGAAGTCGGCTCCGGCCCCATTGACTATAATGGGGGCGAGCTGGAGGTCTGGCCGCAGCATGGCATACATGCCGAGAGGCAGCCGAAATAAAACTACGACATGTACTGAGTTACATCATGTATTATACTCCAGAGCTGCACTCGCTATTCTGCTGGTGCAGTCACTGTGTACATACATTACTTATCCTGTACTGATCCTGAGTTACATCCTGTATTATACTCCAGAGCTGCACTCACTATTCTGCTGGTGCAGTCACTGTGTACATACATTACTTATCCTGTACTAATCCTGAGTTACATCCTGTATTATACTCCAGAGCTGCACTCGCTATTCTGCTGGTGCAGTCACTGTGTACATACATTACTTATCCTGTACTGATCCTGAGTTACATTCTGTATTATACTCCAGAGCTGCACTCACTATTCTGCTGGTGCAGTCACTGTGTACATACATTACTTATCCTGTACTGATCCTGAGTTACATCCTGTATTATACTCCAGAGCTGCACTCACTATTCTGCTGGTGCAGTCACTGTGTACATACATTACTTATCCTATACTGATCCTGAGTTACATCCTGTATTATACTGCAGAGCTGCACTCACTATTCTGCTGGCTTCCTAGCTGATCTCTCCCAGCACTCCCTGCCTCTTCAGTGTCTGCACAGAGCCTACTTTTATGACACGCATCAGGTACTGTGCAGTTATCTGTTGTAGGAGAAGACTGGCCGCTCTTGTATTATAGGAGCTCAGACAAGTTAGGCTACTTTCACACTAGCGTTCGGGGCTCTGCTTGTGAGTTCCCTTTGAAGGCTCTCACAAGCGGCCCCGAACGGATCCGTACTGCCCCAATGCATTCTGAGTGGATGCGGATCCGCTCAGAATGCATCAGTTTGGCACCGTTTGGCCTCCGCTCAGCAGGCGGACACCCGAACGCAGCTTGCAGCGTTTTCGTGTCCGCCTGGCCGTGCGGAGCCAAACGGATCCGTCCAGACTTACAATGCAAGTCAATGGGGACGGATCCGTTTGACGTTGACACAATATGGTGCAATTTCAAACGGATCCGTCCCCCATTGACATTTTTTAATGTAAAGTCAGGAGTCCCTATTAATATACCATCAGATCGGAGTTTTCTCCGATCCGATGGTATATTTTAACTTGAAGCGTCCCCATCACCATGGGAACGCCTCTATGTTAGAAAATACCATCGGATTTGAGTTATATCGTAAACCTCAGATCCGACAGTATATTCTAACACAGAGGCGTTCCCATGGTGATGGGGACGCTTCATGTTAGAATATACTGAGAACTGTGTACATGACTGCCCCCTGCTGCCTGGCAGATGCTGCCAGGCAGCAGGGGGCAGACCCCCCCCCCTCCTCCTGTAATTAACTTATTGGTGGCCAGTGCGGCCCCCCCTCCCTCCCCAGTATTAATTGTAGCCAGTGCGGCCCCCCTCCCTCTATATTCATCGGTGGCCAGTGCGGATTCCCAGTATTAAATATGACCAGTGCGGCCTCCCCCTCCCTCTATATTTATTGGTGGCCAGTGCGGATTCCAAGTATTATGACCAGTGCGGCCTCCCCTCTCCCCCCTCCCATCATTGGTGGCAGCGGAGAGTACTGATCGGAGTCCCAGTTTAAATCGCTGGGGCTCCGATCGGTTACCATGGCAACCAAGACGCTATTGCAGTCTTGGCTGCCATGGTTACTTGGCAATAAATACAAGCATTATACTTACCTGAAGAGCTGCGATGTCTGTGACCGGCCGGGCGCTCCTCCTACTGGTAAGTGACAGGTCTGTGCTATAGGCAATGCACCGCACAGACCTGTCACTTACCAGTAGGAGGAGCTCCCGGCCGGACACAGACATCGCAGCTCTTCAGGTAAGTATAATGCTTGTATTTATTGCCAAGTAACCATGGCAGCCAAGACTGCAATAGCGTCTTGGCTGCCATGGTAACCGATCAGAGCCCCAGCGATTTAAACTGGGACTCCGATCGGTACTCTCCGCTGCCACCAATGATGGGGGGGGGGGGGGGGGAGGCCGCACTGGTCATAATACTTGGAATCCGCACTGGTCACCAATAAATATAGAGGGAGGGGGAGGCCGCACTGGTCATATTTAATACTGGGGAGGCCGCACTGGTCATATTTAATACTGGAATACTGGGAATCCGCACTGGCCACCGATGAATATAGAGGGAGGGGGGCCGCACTGGTTACAATTAATACTGGGGAGGGGGGGGGCCCGCACTGGCCACCAATAAGTTAAATACAGGAGGGGGGGGGGGGTCTGCCCCCTGCTGCCTGGCAGCATCTGCCAGGCAGCAGGGGGCAGTCATGTACACAGTTCTCAGTATATTCTAACTTGAAGCGTCCCCATCACCATGGGAACGCTTCTGTGTTTAGAATATACTGTCGGATCTGAGTTTTCCGAAGTGAAAAATCAGATCTGAAATAAACAGTTATGCAAACGGATCCGTTCTGAACGGATCTAAGCGTTTGCATCATAGGAGCGGATCCGTCTGTGCAGACACCAGACGGATCCGCTCCTAACGCAAGTGTGAAAGCAGCCTTATTCGGGGGATTCTGGCAACAAGTTTGCTGACTGTTTCCAGTAGTTTTTGGAATATTGTGGACAGACGCCTTTCCTGGGCTCCTGTAATGCAGGGGCAGTTGGTTATTCTACATCAGAGGACTGCACAGTGCCTGGTATAAAGACACGAAGCCGTGGCTGTGCTGAACAAGCAGGGAATTCTGGGAGATTTCCACCCTGGAGAATAGTGACGGCAGCTTTAGACCGTAATGCAGGTTGTAGTTTGTGTGAGAGGGTGTAAGAGTGCAGGTTTGGTGCTTGCACTTATCTTAGCCCAACTGTAAGGCAGGTAGGTGAACATGGGAAGTATTTCTGCAATGGATCAGCAGAATAATCCACAAGGGTTCCATGCAGGTTTCAGCTAAACATCGGTCTGCACAGGTATGTCATGTTACAGGTGTCTGTAGCCGTGTCCCACCACTCTTCTCACCGTGTCTCTCCTCTTAATTAATGTGATGTGAATACATTTTCTTTGTGCAGTAGACGACGTCGGGGACAAGTTAGAACGCATCGGCAGCGCTCCTCTGAAAATCAGCACAGAGGTTTCCCATGGGGACGTGGCGTCTAAAGAAGATGGGTTTGGTTCAGAGGTGATTAAAGTTTACATATTCAAAGCGGAGGCAGATGATGATGTGGAAATAGGTCAGTACACTTCACACGCGCCCATCAAACCATCTCACCGCGAAATCATCCATTGTGAATATGTATTGCCTTGTATCCGCTCGCTGCCGCTTATCACCTCGCATCCGCCGCTGAATGCACAGCTTTTATTTCCACACAATGTCTCCACCGCTGCGGCTGAAATAAATGATGGGGTCTCCATAGGACGGCGTTCCAGGCAGGTCTGTGTAGGGGCAGAGAGGCGATTGCAGGGCTGCCGTTAATTTCAGACCTGATCATTGATTTCAGTATTGGCCCTTTAAAGTGGATTCTGCTTTGTTATAATTAGAGATGAGCGAATGTTGTAATTTGTTCACTCTTCGTTTCCGTTATGCAGGGGAGTCCTCTAAAGGCATTCAGTCATAGAATTGCGTTTATGGTCCGTGGTAACGGAATCCATAACGCAATTCGCCTTTTACCAGTAAACTAATCGCAAACTAATTTCATAACCGGAATATCGCTCATCTCTAGTTATAATGTTTTGCAGTTTAAATCTACAAGTAACAATGTTATTACTTTACTGTTCATGTATGAATTTATTTCATTTGTCTTCTGCAATCACATCCAGAGCTGCTTTTAAATGTTGTTTATTGCTCTTGGAAACGACTTCCGCCATCAGGCTCCCACAATGCACTGCCCTCTTGTAACCAGAAACTGACAAGTCTTTGGATGTGACTACAGTCTTGAGATTCACACGTCAGTGTTTGGTCAGTCATTTCCATTAGTGATTGTGAGCCAAAACCAGGACTGGAGCCTCCACAGACATAAGGTATAAGAGAAAGGTCTGCACTACTGTTGGTCGAGTACCAAAGTGCTCGGGTTCTCTACAGAGCACAATGGATGAACCTGAGCTTAAAGAGGACCTTTCATTACAATAAAAACTCTAAACTAAGTATGCTGACATGGAGAGCGGCGCCCGGGGATCTCCCTGCACTTACTATTATCCCTGGGCGTCGCTCCGTTCTCCCGGTATATACTCCGGTATCTTCAGATTTTCGGCTCAACTGGGAGGAGACTGCTCTTGTTCTCCTGGGCGTTTCCTTCTCCCAGACTGTAGCGCTGGCCAATCGCAGCGCTCAGCTCATAGCCTGAGAGTTTTTTTTATCCCAAGCTATGAGCTGAGCGCTGCGATTGGCCAGCACTCCAGCCTGGGAGAAGGAGACGCCCAGGTGAACAAGAGCAGGCTCCTCCCTGTTGAGCTGAAAATCGATGGCAACACCACTGAAATGGTTCGGGAACAGCATGGGGAGGACGTCTGGATGCATCTTGGACTCCCAGGTCGCTGCTGGGAACCATGTTGTCCGAGTAGTGCGCCACTTACAGACTGACAATAATACACACAAAACCCAAGATAAAATCGATTTTAGAGGAAAAATTGTTAGAAAACCTTCCTTCCTGTATATTTACTTGTATATAAAGTGCAAGTGCTGCCAAAAATTACACGGAAGAGGCTCCGATACAACCTGTATATCACATAAAGGAGGGCCTCATTCACATTGTGGGACAATAGTTCAGGTAGTGGGACTCCTACACTCATAAAGCCTATGCACTAAGGGAAAGGGCTGCCAAAAATTACACGGAAGAGGCACTCCGATACAACCTGTATATCACATAAAGGAGGGCCTCATTCACATTGTGGTACAATTGTTCAGGGAGTGGGACTCCTACACTCATAAAGCCTATGCACTAAGGGAAAGGGCTGCCAAAAATTACAAGGAACAGGCCCTCCAATACACCCTTTATTACACATAAAGGAGGGCATCATACACTGATTGATGGCCTGCTGGTGACCCTCTCAAACATTAGGGGCGAGGGCCTGTTGCCGAGCTGACCCTCTAAAAATTTAGGGTTGAGGGCCTGCTGCTGAGCTGACCCTCTAAAACATTATGGGCAAGGACAGCCTAATAAGCATGTTGATGAAGGAGGATGAGAAAAGGCAAATTGAACCATATCCCCTGTTTGTGGTGGAGGGGTGCAGGGAGTACAGTGTATTCAATACATTATAAACAGCACATGTAAAGTGCCTTTATGTTCGGCCGCTTTCCTCTGGTGGAGCAGAGAAGTCCGGGGCAATCCAGGCCTTGTTCATTTTGATAAGTCATCCTGTCAGCATTTTCAGTTGACAGGCGGATGTGCTTATCAGTTATGATGCCCCCAGCAGCACTAAATACCTGTTCTGACAAAACGCTGGCGGCAGGGCAGGCCCGCACCTCCAAGGTGTAGAGCGCCAGTTTGTGCCACATGTCCAGCTTGGACACCCAGTAGATGTAAGGCACTGAGGGATCAGTGAGGACGCTGACACGGTCTGCTATGTACTCCTTCACCATCTTCCAAAACTTTTCGCAGCCACTAATGTAGGTGGCGGTGAAAGCCCAATGGAAGTAGGGCCCACAATCCTTGGCGTCGGTAGCACCTGTGCCATTCCAGGGTATGACTCGCTCCCGGCCTCCACTGCCGTCAGGGAAATGTAGCATCCCTGGCCAAAAGCACTTGTCCATGTGTCGGTGGTTAAGTGGACCTTCTCAGTAACTGCATTGGTCAGGGCACGGGTTATGTTACGGGACACATGCTGGTGTAAGGCTTGCACTGCACACCGTGAAAAATAGTGACGGCTGGGGACAGAGTACCGCGGGACAGCCGCCACCATCAGGCTGCGGAAGGCCTCAGTGTCCACAAGCCTAAATAATAACATTTCCAGGGCCAGCAATTTGGAAAGTTGCGCATTTAGTGCTATGGTCTGTGGGTGGGTGGGTGGCTGAGTATTTGTGCTTTCGTTCTAAGGCCTGGGGTATGGACATCCATACGCTGCGCTGGGACACGGAAGTGGATGTGCTAGCTGATGGTGCTTGTGAAGATCCAGGTGCAGGGAGGGAGGCATCCGGGCCTGCGTCTTGGACAGGGGATTGGCCAGCACGTAACACAGGAAGAGGAGGCAGTGGTGTGACCCCCAGACACTGCTTGTGGACCCAGGCGTTCGGCCCACCTATTAGGGTGCTTGGATGCCACGTGGCGGATCATGCTGGTGGTGGTGAGGTTGCTAGTGTTCACACCCCGGCTTATTTTGGTACGGCACAGGTTGCAAATGACAATTCTTTTATTGTCCGCTTATTCCTCAAAAAAGCGCCAGACTGCAGAACACCTACCGCTTGGCAAATGAGATTGCCACAATGGAACAGGCTCTGGGGAACAGTTGCGGGCCTGTTTGGTGTGGCCCGCATTCTTCCTTTTGCCACCCCACTGCCTCTTCCAGCCTGTTGCGGTGCTGCGGATCCCCCCTCCCTGTACTGCTGTCCTCGCTCGGCTTGCCACCTTCCCAGGTTGGGTCAGTGACTTCATCGTCCACCACCTCCTCTTCCACTTCCTCACTCTGCTCATCCTCCTGACTTGTTGACCTAACAACAACCTCAGTTATTGACAACTGTGTCTCATCCTCATTATCCACCTGGTGAAACACTAATTGCCGTTCCCCACCGTCATCTTCTTGTGACTGTGGATGCTCCAGAGTTTGGGAATCGGGGCACAAGATCTCCTCATGTCCATCTTCAAGCGGGCTTGGCGAAAGACCCAAATTAAGGAATGGCGCTGAAAACAGCTCCTCGGAATATCCGAGTGTGGGATCACTTGTTTGCCCAAACTCTCCATGGTGGGTGGAAGGAGGATCAGGGTGAGGATTCTGTTGACCAGACTACTGAGACTGGACCTGGTGGAAGACAGGGTGGTGCTTAACCGACTGGAACCATTATCTGCTGCAATCCAACCAACCACCTGGTCGCACTGGTCTGACTTCGAGAGTGGTGTCCTGCGCCGCCCTGCAAACTGGGACATGAAGCTAGGTATGGTGGATGAGTGTGTTTCTTGTGCTCTGACAGCAGGCACAGTGTCACCGCGCCCAGGACCACGGCCTCTGCGTGCACCATCAGCAGCACGGCCACTTCCCCGTCCCTTACTGCTCGCCTTGCGCATATTAAATGGTATATATGCGTGTAAGTATGTCACACGTACAGTAGCGCAGGTTTTGTAAGTGTATTCGCAAATAAAGTACACAGAATGTCACTGATATTGTTAGGATGCACAAACATTATACAGGAGATGTAGCGCAGGTAATGTCGCTGTCACCACCACCTAATTAAAAATAACACTGAATGAATGAATGTCACTGATATTTAGGATGGGCAAATGCTATACAGGAGACGTAGCGCAGGTAATGTAACTGCAGCGGCCAAACAATTGCAAGCTCTTTAGCGCAGGTTGCGCTAAAAATATATATTGCTGCCAGATACAACAATAGTTCTTAAAAGGACTTTTGGGTCTATAACAAGTATAAAAACTAAAATATTCCTTTTTCACTCCCTACACTATCTCTTCCTTCTGCTCTCCCTAAGGGCTCATGCACACAACTGTATTCCCTCTGAGACATACGGTCTGCGAGCGGGCCATATGTCCCGGGCTGCATACATTGTGAGCACGGGAGCGCACAGCATCATAGGTTACTATGATGCTGCGTGCCTCGGGCCGCCCACGGGGCTATTGTCCTGCACTCATAATATCATAGTAGTTGTCCCGCGGGCGGCCTGATGCACACAGCATCATAGTAACCTATGATGCTGTGCGCTCCCGTGCTCACAATGTATGCCGCCTGGGACATATGGCCCGCTCGTGGACCGTATATCTTGGAGGGCATACGGTCGTGTGCATGAGCCCTAAGACTGAGCTGAACACGTGTTATCGGTTGCTATATAGCACGCGACGCGTTCCGGCCAGCCAGTCACTGTAATGCCTGTAGCCAACATGGTAGTACTTACCTGCACGTTTATTGGTTGCATAGCAGCCAACAAACATGCAGGGAGGAGACTCTAGCATCGCGCAAGAGCACACGCGGTATTTGGCCGAACACCGCGATGTGCCGAGCATGCTCGCCCAACACTAATCCGCACCTGTTCTGTGTTTAGAGCCGCACCTGGTTTTGGCTGAAAACTGATGGAAATCACTGACCAAACACTGACTGTGTGAGGAGGAAATTGTATTATACCGGTCTGTAGTCAAAAATAGTCCTAGTACTGTACATTAAATGCTAGTCCGGTGTGTCGGCATCTACAGGTCTCCTCCGCGGCAGTATCCTCTGCAGGCCGTGTTTGTGTATAATCCAGCACTGAGGATGCTTGGTCATTTGGAGTTTGACGTGTAGAGATGTAAAGTGTGCTGGCATGGATATCACTGCAAAATACTGTCCACTAGGCCCTTACCGTACCGCGCCAGTGACTGGTCCTCCACTATTGGAGCGTGACTGTCGCACGCTTGTACCTAACCCGAGCTGCCTGCCCGTGCTCAGTGTACGGCTACATGCACACGACTAACTGCCGTCACACGACCATTTTTGGCACCAGTGAAAGTCTATGGGGCTATTCACATGGCTGTTCTTTTAACGGCCAGTGAATAGCGTCCGTCCAAAAATAGGACATTTCACTGTCGTGTGCATGAGGCCTAAGTGTATGGCATGTATAGCTGAATGTATGTCACGTATCGCAGAGTGTATGGCTGAGTGTATTTGGGGAATACGATATCTCCTTATGGAGGACGCCTTGGTTGGCATGAGGAGACTTAAAGGCCATACATGCTCCTCTGGAATTCTGGGGAAAAAAGGGATGCAAATGAGCTCTTAATAAGCTCCGCCTTCAGATGTCCCATAAGTCAATGGTCGTCCCTTCGGCCTTGAGACATGACTCGTATAATAATTAATCCAGCACCTCACCTGCAGACAGCTGTTTTGGGTGATTGCATGGCATGTATAGCACAGTATATAGCGGCATGTATAGCACAGTATATAGCTGTATAGCTCTATGTACAGCTGAGTGTGTGGCATGTATAGCACAGTATATAGCGGCATGTACAGCTGAGTGTGTGGCATATATAGCGGCATGTATAGCACAGTATATAGCGGCATGTATAGCACAGTATATAGCTGTATAGCTCTATGTACAGCTGAGTGTGTGGCGTATATAGCACAGTATATAGCTGTATAGCTCTATGTACAGCTGAGTGTGTGGCGTATATAGCACAGTATATAGCTGTATAGCTCTATGTACAGCTGAGTGTGTGGCATATATAGCGGCATGTATAGCAGTATATAGCTGTATAGCTCTATGTACAGCTGAGTGTGTGGCATGTATAGCACAGTATATAGCTGTATAGCTCTATGTACAGCTGAGTGTGTGGCGTATATATAGCACAGTATATAGCTGTATAGCACAGTATATAGCGGCATGTATAGCACAGTATATAGCTGTATAGCTCTATGTACAGCTGTGTGTGGCATATATAGCGGCATGTATAGCACAGTATATAGCGGCATGTATAGCACAGTATATAGCTGTATAGCACAGTATATAGCTGTATAGCGGAGTGTGTGGCATGTATAGCACAGTATATAGCGGCATGTATAGCACAGTATATAGCTGTATAGCTCTATGTACAGCTGTGTGTGGCATATATAGCGGCATGTATAGCACAGTATATAGCGGCATGTATAGCAGTATATAGCTGTATAGCTCTATGTACAGCTGAGTGTGTGGCATGTATAGCACAGTATATAGCGGCATATATAGCACAGTATATAGCGGCATATATAGCACAGTATATAGCTGTATAGCTCTATGTACAGCTGTGTGTGGCATGTATAGCACAGTATATAGCTGTATAGCACAGTATATAGCGGCATATATAGCACAGTATATAGCTGTATAGCTCTATGTACAGCTGAGTGTGTGGCATGTATAGCACAGTATATAGCTGTATAGCTCTATGTACAGCTGAGTGTGTGGCGTATATAGCACAGTATATAGCTGTGTAGCTCTATGTACAGCTGAGTGTGTGGCGTATATAGCACAGTATATAGCTGTATAGCTCTATGTACAGCTGAGTGTGTGGCGTATATAGCGGCATATATAGCACAGTATATAGCTGTATAGCACAGTATATAGCGGCCTGTATAGCACAGTATATAGCGGCATGTATAGCACAGTATATAGCTGTATAGCTCTATGTACAGCTGTGTGTGGCATATATAGCGGCATGTATAGCACAGTATATAGCTGTATAGCACAGTATATAGCGGCATATATAGCACAGTATATAGCGGCATATATAGCACAGTATATAGCTGTGTAGCTCTATGTACAGCTGAGTGTGTGGCATATATAGCACAGTATATAGCGGCATATATAGCACAGTATATAGCTGTATAGCTCTATGTACAGCTGAGTGTGTGGCGTATAAAGCACAGTATATAGCTGTATAGCTCTATGTACAGCTGAGTGTGTGGCGTATATAGCACAGTATATAGCTGTATAGCACAGTATATAGCTGCATGTATAGCACAGTATATAGCTGTATAGCGGAGTGTGTGGCATGTATAGCACAGTATATAGCGGCATGTATAGCACAGTATATAGCTGTATAGCTCTATGTACAGCTGTGTGTGGCATATATAGCGGCATGTATAGCACAGTATATAGCTGTATAGCACAGTATATAGCGGCATATATAGCACAGTATATAGCTGTATAGCTCTATGTACAGCTGAGTGTGGCATATATAGCGGCATGTATAGCACAGTATATAGCTGTATAGCACAGTATATAGCGGCATATATAGCACAGTATATAGCTGTATAGCTCTATGTACAGCTGAGTGTGTGGCATGTATAGCACAGTATATAGCGGCATATATAGCACAGTATATAGCGGCATATATAGCACAGTATATAGCTGTATAGCTCTATGTACAGCTGTGTGTGGCATATATAGCGGCATGTATAGCACAGTATATAGCTGTATAGCACAGTATATAGCGGCATGTATAGCACAGTATATAGCTGTATAGCACAGTATATAGCGGCATGTATAGCACAGTATATAGCTGTATAGCACAGTATATAGCTGTATAGCACAGTATATAGCGGCATGTATAGCACAGTATATAGCTGTATAGCGGAGTGTGTGGCATGTATAGCACAGTATATAGCGGCATGTATAGCACAGTATATAGCTGTATAGCTCTATGTACAGCTGTGTGTGGCATATATAGCGGCATGTATAGCACAGTATATAGCTGTATAGCACAGTATATAGCGGCATATATAGCACAGTATATAGCGGCATATATAGCACAGTATATAGCGGCATATATAGCACAGTATATAGCTGTATAGCTCTATGTACAGCTGAGTGTGTGGCATGTATAGCACAGTATATAGCGGCATATATAGCACAGTATATAGCGGCATAGCTCTATGTACAGCTGAGTGCATCACGTCCCCATGTTGGCTGAATTTGGAAAAGCTATTGTCTTGTAAATGTATCTCTAACTGTTACCTCGTCTTCCAGGAGGGACAGAGATAGTTACAGAGAGCGACTTCCACAACGGGCACTCCATCGCTGGCGTCCTCGAGCAGAGCGGTCTGGCTCGAATGCAGAGAGAGAAGATGGTTTACATGACTGTTAAAGACTCCAGTCAGGAAGATGATGGCATCGGTAAAGAAATGGACAACGTTCGGCTTCTCTGCCTTTAGACAGTGGCCTAGATTTACTAATCCTATAGATTTTATATGTTTTATGATGAATGTGGTGCAGAGATGGACGCTTTTGTTTAGCTCTATACCAACTATATCAAGATACGTCTTAGGCCACACCCCTTTCCCACAAAGCTCCACCCCTTTCCAGTAAGCCACACTTTTTTTTAAATGGCTGAAAAACTCTAGAAACCCAAGTTGTGCAAAACTGTGCCGATCTGCTGCACTTTTTAGCACAGAGAGATCAGTAAGTCCGGGCCAGTGAGTCATTTTGAAGACACTAAAATACCACTTATATTCATACAGCTTAAGGCTCATTCACACAACTGTGTCCGTTTTTGCGGATGCACAAAACACAGATAACAGCCGTGTGCATTTTGCGGATCGGCGCATCCTTTTCTATGATAGAAATGCCTATTATTGTCTGCGAAAATGGGCAAGAATAGGACATGTTCTATCTTTTGCGGGGCCGCGGAACAGAAGTGCAGATGCGGATATCACATGGTGTGCTGTCTGCATCTTTTGCAGCCCCATTGAAATGAATAGGGTCCCCATCCGATCGCAAAATTGCAGAATGGATGCGGACAGAAAAATACAGTTGTGTGAATGGGCCCTTTGTAAAATGTCCACTTTGCTTTACTTCATGTCTTATACTCTGGGGCTTCACTTACAATTCCATAGGACACCAGGAAATGGACAGTAACGCCCATCATGTATATGGATATTTGTCGGATCATGCCGCTCCAGTATCTCAGGGCCACCTGCTTCTTATTATGTGCTAGAGGTGACTCCTAACATATTCTCTCTTATACAAAGGCTGCGCAGAAATCGCAGATGAAGTCTACATGGAAGTCATTGTGGGGGAAGAGGAAGCTGCTTCTCTTCCAGAGGCTCAGAACGAGGACTCCGGCTTGAGCAAAACATTTGTTCCTGTGGCCTGGGCAGCAGCTTATGGTGAGTGACTTATCGGTGGTCCCGAAGACTTTTAGGAGGCAGTGGGATAATAGCAGTGTTTAAAGAGGCCCTCTCGCCACTCCTGCCTGTTTAATAGCTCCATGCATTCCACATGTAATAACAATTCTGGAGCATCTATTCTTATGGCTCTATGCTGTGCCGTCCCTTTATTATTCCTGCTAAAAGTTATGATTGAATTGCTAGCAGTCTGCGGTAAGGGTGCAGAGGGGTGGGAATCACTTGGGGGGTGTCACCGTCTGACAATGGCAGCACTGATTGGATAGAGTCAGACTGTGCAGGGACACCCCCCCAAGTGGTTACCACCCCTCTGTACCCTTACCGCAGACTAGATGGGTAGAATTGCGTGGCCCTCTCGTCCTGCTTAGATGGGTGCTGGGGTTGTGGGTTCCTAGCCCTCAGAAATATCAACATACAAACTTTAGCACAAATGAATATGGTGATATCAAGGTGGGTTTATTTTTTAATTTTTCTTATGCAAGGCAACTTAGTGACAGTGTGACGTTTCGGTCAACTTTTGACCTTTTTCAAACACAAGTTGCCAGTGAAAGATTAGGGGAAACAGGATGAATCAAGTATTGAGCTGGTAGACATGTGTTCTCCTCACCATGCGTTACACGTGGCACCTTGATATCACCATATTCATTGGAGTGCTGAAGTTTCTATGTTGATATATCTTACTGCAGACTGCAAGCAATTCATTTCTAACTTCTAGCAGGAATAATAAAAGAATGGCCCAACATGCAGGCATACGAATAGATGCTCCTGAATTGTTATTACATGGGGAATGAAGAAAATCACAGAAATCGGGTAATAATGCACTTAATAAAGTAGATGCAAGCATTATATATGGACAAAGTCCTCACTCTGATATAAAATCTAAAACACTTAGCCAATATATTTTGATCAAAACACATCTGTGCCCACCTACCAAGCGCCAAGGTGGTCTCAGGTCAGGCAGGTCCTACGCTAAACCTACCTAAGCCGTTGGGCTTCTATGTTCAGGAGCGCAGACGCTGCACATATGGTGTGCTGCTCCTAGTCACCTCCATGTGCATCAAGCAACCGATGGGAGGAGGAGCAAGCACAGCCATATGTACCACCTAATCAAGGACCTCTATTGGATAGGAAGGGCAAAAGTGCAAAGGAATGCTACTCTCAAGATAAAATAGGAGCGCGTTCACACTCGAGGGTGCCCCTCCCTCAAGCATATACTACATAAACAAAAAAATCACAGAAAAAACAAAGATTAAAAACATCCTGCACGGTATGATATATAAATGTGCGGATGTCCCTGGCCATATTATTGAAGAAAATCACAGAAATAAGGTAATAATGCACTTAATAAAGTAGATGCAAGCATTATATATGGACAAAGTTCTCACTCTGATATGATAAAATCTGAGACACTTAGTCAATATATTTTGTTTAAAACACATGCCCTTCCTATCTCATAGAGCGCCTTGATTAGGTGGTACATATGGCTGTGCTTGCTCCTCCTCCCATGGGTTGCTTGATGCACATGGAGGTGACTAGGAGCAGCTCACCATATGTGCGGCATCTGCGCTCCTGCACATAGAAGCCCAACGGCTTAGGTAGGTTTAGCGTAGGACCCGCCTGACCTGAGACCACCTTGGCGCTTGGTAGGTGGGCACAGATGTGCTTTGATCAAATTATATTGGGTGAGTGTCTGTCTCAGATTTTATCACATCAGAAACCGGTTTAAATCTGCCTGTCTGGCCGCCCCAAGCCTCATTATATGACCAGGTTTTGAGCTGGGTTGTTAGGTGACATGACTGACAGCAGGTTGGTCTAAACCACCGTCTGTTTTCTCTTCGGATGCGGCTCTATTCATGAATGGTAAAAACTACATGAGATACCCACATATACTTTGCTTTACTGTTTTTGCACCAGTTTTACGCAAATATTTATTCGTGGAGTTGCACTTTGTGTGACTTGTTTTTTTGCTCTGTAGGAGATGATCGGGAGCTGCCCCGGAAATACGGAGACTGGCAGGAGGCTGGTGAGTTATGACAGTGAGATATTTAACTGTACACCAATATCCCATCCTCCTCTACCATTTATATGGATGGTATTGATCGGCCCAGTTGCAAAACATTCTGCATCAAATCTGCGTAGTGCAATGGGATGGTTTTAAGCTCTTCTCATGCAATGCCGTTTCCAGTCTGAGAGAACCCTATAGCACCATAGGCTTAGTATATATTATGATCCCTAAATTAACAGCTTAACGCTACATATACATTTTTTCTTCACTTATCTTCTACTGACCTTAAGTTACAGTTGCAAGAAAAAGTATGTGAACCCTTTGGAATGAGATGGATTTCTGCACAAATTGGTCATAAAATGTGATCTGATCTTCATCTAAGTCACAACAATAGACAATCACAGGCGGCTTAAACTAATAACACACAAAGAGTTAAATGTTACCATGTTTTTTATTGAACGCACCATGTAAACATTCACAGTGCAGGTGGAAAAAGTATGTGAACCCTTGGATTTATTAACTGGTTGAACCTCCTTTGGCAGCAATAACTTCCACCAAACGTTCCCTGTAGTTGCAGATCAGACGCGCACAACGGTCAGGAGTAATTCTTGACCATTCCTCTTTACAGAACGGTTTCAGTTCAGCAATGTTCTTGGGATGTCTGGTGTGAATCACTTTCTTGAGGTCCTGCCACAGCATCTCCATCGGGTTGCGGTCAGGACTCTGACTGGGCCGCTCCAGAAGGCGGATTTTCTTCTGTTTAAGCCATTCTGTTGTTGAGTTACTTCTATGCTTTGGGTCGTTGTCCTGTTGCAGCATCCATCTTCTGTTGAGCTTCAGCTGGTGGACAGATGGCCTTAAGTTCTCCTGCAAAATGTCTTGATAAACTTGGGGTTTCATTTTTCCTTCGATGATAGCAATCCGTCCAGGCCCTGACGCAGCAAAGCAGCCCCCAACCATGATGCCCCCACCACCATACCTCACAGTTGGGATGAGGTTTTGAGGTTGGTGAGCTGTGCCTCTTTTTCTCCACACATAGTGTTGTGTGTTTCTTCCAAACTCCACTTTGGTCTCATCTGTCCACAGAATATTTTGCCAGTACTGCTGTGGAACATCCAGGTCCTCTTTTGCAAACTGTAAACGTGCAGCAATGTTTTTTTGGACAGCAGTGGCTTCCTCTGTGGTATCCTCCAATGAAATCCATTCTTGTTTAGTGTTTTACGTATCGTAGATTCGCTAACAGGGATGTTACCATATGCCAGAGACTTTTGTAAGTCTTTAGCTGACACTCTAGGATTCTTCTTCACCTCATTGAGCAGTCTGCGCTGTGCTCTTGCAGTCATCTTTACAGGACGGCCGCTCCTAGGGAGAGTAGCAGCAGTGCTGAACCTTCTCCATTTATAGACAATGTGTCTTACCGTGGACTGATGAACAGCAAGGCTTTTGGAGATACTTTTATAACCCTTTCCAGCTTTATGCAAGTCAACAATTCTTAATCGTAGGTCTTCTGAGAGCTCTTTTGTGCGAGGCCTCATTCACATCAGGCAATGCTTCTTGTGAAAAGCAAACCCAGAACTGGTGTGTGTTTTATAGGGCAGCTGTAACCAACACCTCCAATCTCATCTCATTGATTGGACTCCAGTTGGCTGACACCTCACTCCAATTAGCTCTTGGAGATGTCATTAGTCTAGGGGTTCACATATTTTTTCCACCTGCACTGTGAATGTTTACATGGTGTGTTCAATAAAAACATGGTAACATTTAACTCTTTGTGTGTTATTAGGTTAAGCCGACTGTGATTGTCTATTGTTGTGACGATCAGATCACATTTTATGACCAATTTGTGCAGAAATCCATATCATTCCAAAGGGTTCACATACTTTTTCTTGCAACTGTATATCCTGTTTTATACTCCAGCCACGTCCAAAGCTGCATTCTGTATCCTGCTTGTTTCCATGTATATTGTCCAAACACATTTGTAGAAAGTCGCCTAAACTCCGCTCAGCTTTCAGCAGGATTAGATGACCATCTAACGTGTATAAGGTGTCTTGACTCTCCTGATGGGAAAAGGATCAGGCATGTCCGATTTCTATGTTTGATCCTTTGCTTTTATAAGCTGCCACTAGAGGGGT
Organism: Bufo gargarizans; assembly: GCF_014858855.1. Classification (NCBI taxonomy): domain Eukaryota; kingdom Metazoa; phylum Chordata; class Amphibia; order Anura; family Bufonidae; genus Bufo; species Bufo gargarizans. The sequence continues at coordinate 45,497,764 of NC_058088.1, forward strand.
CTGGCAGCGGCTTGTTCCCCTCTCCTCATTGAGTACAGCTGATGGCAGCTTTAGTCCATATCACACATCTCTCCGCTTTCTCCTTTCTGGTTTGGGGTCACAGCACGGGGTCTTCCATGGTGCACTGTGGGCTCTGTATAACACCCTGGTGTGGGAGGGGCAGTACTAGGAGCAGTAACATAGAATGTGTCGGCAGACAAGAACCATTTGGCCCATCTAGTCTGCCCAATAGTAATCCATAGCCTGTTACCTCCATTTACTTGTGCAGTTATGGGGAACAGCAGGTTCAGCTGGGGAAGGGATAGGAACAGACCCTGCTCTCCCCCATTATCTCTTTGTTATATATCCAAAAACCTATAGTGTATGTACAGGTCCTTCTAAAAAAATTAGCATATTGTGATAAAGTTCATTATTTTCTGTAATGTGCTGATAAACATTAGACTTTCATATATTTTAGATTCATTACACACAACTGAAGTAGTTCAAGCCTTTTATTGTTTTAATATTGATGATTTTGGCCACAGCTCATGAAAACCCAAATTTCCTATCTAAAAAAATTAGCATATTTCATCCGACCAATAAAAGAAAAGTGTTTTTAATACAAAAAAAGTCAACCTTCAAATAATGATGTTCAGTTCTGCCCTCAATACTTGGTCGGGAATCCTTTTGCAGAAATGACTGCTTCAATGCGGCGTGGCATGGAGGCAATCAGCCTGTGGCACTGCTGAGGTGTTATGGAGGCCCAGGATGCTTCAATGCGGAGTGGCATGGAGGCAATCAGCCTGTGGCACTGCTGAGGTGTTATGGAGGCCCAGGATGCTTCAATGCGGAGTGGCATGGAGGCAATCAGCCTGTGGCACTGCTGAGGTGTTATGGAGGCCCAGGAGGCTTCAATGCGGCGTGGCATGGAGGCGATCAGCCTGTGGCACTGCTGAGGTGTTATGGAGGCCCAGGAGGCTTCGATAGCGGCCTTAAGCTCATCCAGAGTGTTGGGTCTTGCGTCTCTCAACTTTCTCTTCCCAATATCCCACAGATTCTCTATGGGGTTCAGGTCAGGAGAGTTGGCAGGCCAGTTGAGCCCAGTAATACCATGGTCAGTAAACCAGTTACCAGTGGTGTTGGCGCTGTGAGCAGGTGCCAGGTCGTGCTGAAAAATGACATCTTCATCTCCATAAAGCTTTTCAGCAGATGGAAGCATGAAGTGCTCCACAATCTCCTGATAGCGGCTGCATTGCCCCTGCCCTTGATAAAACACAGTGGACCAGCACCAGCAGCTGACATGGCCCCCAGACCATCACTGACTGTGGGACTGGACACTGGACTTCAGGCATTTTGGCATTTCCCTCTCCCCAGTCTCCTCCAGACTCTGGCACCTTGATTTCCGAATGACATGCAACAGTCCAGTGCTGCTTCTCTGTAGCCCAGGTCAGGCGCTGCTGCCGCTGTTTCTGGGGAATGCGGCACCTGTAGCCCATTTCCTGCACACGCCTGTACACGGGGGCTCTGGATGCTTCTACTCCAGACTCAGTCCACTGCTTTCGCAGGTCCCCCAAGGTCTGGAATCGCTCCTTCTCCACAATCTTCCTCAGGGTCCGGTCACCTCTTCTCGTTGTGCAGCGTTTTCTGCCACACTTTTTCCTTCCCACAGACTTCCCGCTGAGGGGCCTTGATACAGCGCTCTGGGAACAGCCTATTCCCTCAGACATGTCTCTCTGTGTCTTACCCTCCTGCTTGAGGGGTCAATGATGGCCTTCTGGACAGCAGTCAGGTCGGCAGTCTTACCCATGATTGCGGTTTGGAGTAATGAACCCGGCTGGGAGTTTGTAAAAGCCTCAGGAATCTTTTGCAGGTGTTTAGAGTTAATTAGTTGATTCAGATGATTAGGTTAATAGCTCGTTTAGAGAACCTTTTCATGATATGCTAATTTTTTTAGATAGGAATTTTGGGTTTTCATGAGCTGTGGCCAAAATCATCAATATTAAAACAATAAAAGGCTTGAACTACTTCAGTTGTGTGTAATGAATCTAAAATATATGAAAGTCTAATGTTTATCAGTACATTACAGAAAATAATGAACTTTATCACAATATGCTAATTTTTTGAGAAGGACCTGTATATCACATCTGTACAATATGTCTCTGTCAGCATAGCGCAGATGCATTCTACATGGCAGCCAGCAGAATTGTGAATTCTGCTCTTGGTGTGACAAACATGTTATAAGACACTAATGTCCGGTAATTAGAATGTAGAATCACCTGGATTTATATCCCGGATCAGTGATGCCTCATAAAGAAGGCACAATCCAGGCTTTAATCTCTACCTTTATGCTGAATGTGACATTTTCTGCACCCAGGAAACCTGGAGCCGCGTCTGGAAAACAAGAATGGAACAGCAACCCAGTACCTGCAGATCTGTGACAGTATCGCCACCAACAGAGCCCTGAAACAAAAGGCCAAGAGGAGGAGGAGAGGCGACGCCAGGCAGTGGCAGACAGGTACCACCAGACTAGTCAGGAGGAGAAAAATGGGACTTGTGTCACGTGGACTGCAGGAAGTCCTAGCAGAGCTTTTAGGAAGCATTTACCCTTCTTCACATTTTATTATGAATCCACCACGGCCACAGTAAAGCTTGTGGGGGCAGCCTTGTGATTTTGGTACGAGACCATTGGTTTGTGTCAGAACATAATTTTTATTTTATTTTTATCAGTGCCAAAAATTACGAATTTGCACAATAAATATTACATATACGGTTAGCTGCAGACACAGCACATCTCTAGAATAATCTGATTCTCAGGATCCTCGCCCATATTTACTAATGCAGTCTAATAGACCAGGCAGTCGCACACACCGTGTGATAGATTTGGCACATCTTGCATGAAGTTAGACATTTTTCTCCTTTTAAGACGACTCATAGTTGGCTTTAGACCATTATTTTGCTCCAGGAACAAATCTGGCCCATTTTACAGCTTCTTGAATAAGTGTCTAGCAAGCGCAACCATCTGTTCTTTTTGGCATAAATCAATAAATACAATAACGTTTTGCCAAAAAGAAGGCCCTACATACACCAGAATTCTGGGACAAGGACCTTCGTAAATGCTGAATACATCTGCAATATTCAGTCTAATGCTTTTTGTGTTTTCCACTCAGCCGTCATCATTGGTCCGGACGGGCAGCCGCTGACAGTCTATCCTTGTCACATATGCGGCAAGAAGTTCAAGTCCAGAGGTTTCCTGAAACGACACATGAAGAATCATCCTGATCACATGATCAAGAAGAAGTATCAGTGCACGGACTGCGACTTCACCACCAACAAGAAGGTCAGCTTCCACAACCACCTGGAGGGCCACAAGCTGAGCAGCAAGGTGGACAAGACGCACGAGATCACAGAATACACGCGGCGATACCGCGAGGCCAGCCCCCTGAACTCCAACAAGCTCATCCTGCGAGACAAAGAGCCCAAAATCCACAAGTGCAAATACTGCGACTACGAGACCAGCGAGCAGGGACTGCTGAACCGCCATCTGTTGGCGGTCCACAGTAAGAACTTCCCTCATGTGTGTGTCGAATGCGGAAAGGGTTTCCGGCACCCTTCTGAGCTCAAAAAACACATGAGGACACACACGGGCGAGAAGCCATACCTGTGCCACTATTGTGAATTTAGGTGCGCTGACCAGTCCAACCTAAAAACGCACATTAAAAGTCGCCACGGGACAGACTTGCCTTACAAGTGTGAACAGTGTCCACAGGCATTTACTGACGAAAAGGAACTTTTAAGGCACACAGAGCTTTTTCAAGGTCACAAAACCCACCAGTGTCCTCATTGTGACCACAAGAGCACCAACTCCAGCGACCTTAAACGGCACATCATATCCGTGCACACCAAGGACTTCCCCCACAAGTGTGAGGTGTGCGAGAAAGGGTTTCACCGTCCTTCGGAACTCAAAAAACACAGTGAGACCCACAAAGGCAAGAAGATCCACCAGTGCCGACACTGTGACTTTAAAACATCCGACCCCTTCATACTGAGTGGCCATATCCTCTCCGTTCACACCAAGGACTTGCCCTTTAAATGTAAAAAGTGCAAACGAGGCTTCCGGCTTCAACTTGAACTGAAGAAGCACATGAAAACTCACAGCGGCAAGAAAGTGTACCAGTGTCAGTACTGCGAGTACAGCACCACGGACGCGTCCGGATTCAAACGCCACGTCATCTCCATACACACAAAGGACTACCCGCACCGCTGCGAGTTCTGCAAGAAGGGATTCCGCAGGCCGTCGGAAAAAAATCAGCATATCATGAGGCACCACAAGGAGGCGATCATGTAACAGCAGCGCAAAAGATTACAGCCGCCTCAGTCAGGAACCGCAGCCTTTCTTCTTTTTTTTTTTTGCACTTTGCTGTGAGTTCCTCAGTCATGAAGGGGTTAATCCTTAATTGTGCAGCACATCGCTGATTTATGGAAAAGGGGCTGAGGTGGGGGAGGGGTCTGTTTCTAATCTCTAGGTGAGAAATGGGCACACCTTCATCTGCAGGAGAACCGCAAGTACCAGCACCTCTGCCACCAATGTAAATGGCGTGATCTGAGTATGACTGGCCGAGGGTTCATCATCGCTCGTTTTCGACTCTGTGCTTGAACGTTGCATTTTCTGTGTGCTGCAAAATGAAGCGATTGTTCCCTGAAAACGCATCAAATAGTGCGTCTGTGTATAAAGTGTTTACAGCGCTGCTAACACCACAGGGTCACAGGATACAGTATTGATTTAGTAGCATTTGCTTTCTCCGACACTAAAGGTGGAACGCAGCGAGATCCAAGGTGCTAGATCCGGTGACGTCGTGTGGGCTTCTTATCGTTATTACCGTGGAATGTGGTTCGGTGGGATCCTGTTTTATTGTACGTATGTATGAGTCTAATGGAGTCCTCCTCCTTTTTTAATTTTAAATATATGTAAATAAATATATATTATATCTATAGATGGAAGAATATAGCAGAAATTTAGCACTTTTCTCTTTGTTGCTGCAGCTGTGACGAGTGAGGGCAGCAGGGGGCGGTCATGGATGTTAACGGACGACTACTGCAGTGCCGTAAAACTCTCCGGTTCTAGCTCTGGATACAATATCTTACCCCTATTAATTAGAATGCATAATATATCAGCTTTCTCTACATGCTGATTGGCCTCCCATGTCCCCTCAACAGTGAATGTCATTAGTCGGAGCTAATTCAAAGACCAACAAACCCCCTTATACCAATCTAACCCAACCTGTGGGTCTCCAGGTGTAGCCAAACTTTGATTACCATCATGCCCTGAAGGCCTGCAGCTATAAGGGCATGATGACAGTTGTTGTTTTTCAACAGCTGGAGACCCACCGGTTGTTGATCGTGGCCTTAAGGCTGTAGGTCTGGATTGTCCGCGTTCATCAAGCAATCGGTGACGGTATTAGGCTAGGTCTACACGACGACATTTGTCGTGCCACAGTTTTTATAATGATAGTCTATGGTGTCGCACTGTGACATGCTCCGACAGTCGCAAAAAATTCATTTGAAATGTATTTTTCTGCGACTATCGTCTCGCATGTTGTAGTGCTACACCATAGACCAGGGATCAGCAACCTTCGGCACTCCAGCTGTTGTGAAACTACGACTCCCAGTTCTGAGCACAGCCAAGGAGGTGTGCATGCTGGGAGTCGTAGTTTCACCACAGTTGGAGTGCCGAAGGTTGCTGATCCCTGCCATAGACTATAATTATAAAAATTGTCGCATGACAAATGTCGTTGTGTAGACCTAGCCTTGCACTGCAAGATGATGGCTTTCATACGAACGCTCGTTAGCAATCATCTGCCGAAAAATCGGGCTTTGTAATACAGGCTTTAGCTTTATTCACTCCCCAGAGACATCACGCCACTGAACCCTTCTGTGATGGCTGACACTAAAGTGTGAACACCGCCCTGCAGAGCGAGCAGAGAGGTCTTTGGAGGTGTAATCCTTTAATGTTGGAATATTACATCACAGGAACGGTTTAATCTCCTAGTGTGAAAAAAGTTTAGATTTTAAAATGCAAATTCCTGTATTATAGCAAAAAAAAGAAAATCCTAAACAAACATGGTATTGCATAGGAACAGTAAACTGCAGCACTGGATCCAGCATCCTCCGCCTTCCAGTGCTTGTAATGGGCTCCACCAGGTTTCGGTTATGGATTGCGGCATTCTGACGGACCATATACCTCTGCTGCAGGAGTGAACCTAGCCCAACAACCTGTGCGATACAATGGACACATTTCATTATTTATCCCCCCCCCCCCCCCATGTCAATTGCCATAAAAAGAAATGCCAGAATTGATTTTGTTTTCCTGCCTAAAAAAAAAACAAAAAAAAAAATTGGAATACTAAGACCTAAAACAGTAATCTGTACCCCAAAATAGTACCAATGAAAGCTACTTCTTCACACGGCTCCGTTGACGGAAAAATAAAGGTGTTCATTGACCTGCGGAACAAAAGTTTTCATTATTTATACCACCGAGTGAATGCGCTCAAAATAAAGCTCAAAAAGCAATGGTAGAAGTGCAGTTTTCTTGCCCTGCCCCATAAAAATTTTAATTTTTTTCAGTGCATTATGTGTAGCCCTGGCGCGGGCCCTCTTTAATTCTGCCCCGTTCCTCAGTTCTGCAGTACTTGTCCTTTACACTTCACCATGACCAGCTCCGTGTTGTCAGTTGCTGGAATCACCCATAATTCCATGCTGCGCCGTCACCCGTACAGTGTATTTTCCCTTTGCTGCCGCCCAGTAAAGGGGCAGCGCATCCTCCAGTTTACAGTGACCATATACGCACTTCTCTGTGTGTGAGCATGCTGCCGACCAAACCGCGCCCCATAAACCACCAGGGCGATTTCAAGAAAAGACGAGCCTGCGATGAGCGTTTTATGTGGTTTTATTTATGGGATGTCCGTCATTGGCGCAGACTTTTATTAGGGGAAGTATAAAAGAATGAAGCAGCGCAAGCATCAAAAACTGCGGCTTCTGCTGCGATACGGACCGCAGGACGAGTAATGACCAGGCCTGAAGGATCATGGGATGTGTAACTGCCCCAGTCACATCTAGTAGAAGGGATTTTCTGCCACATGAACTTCTCCCGGGTTCTGGATCCTGAGGTTCCCCCTCTATTCCCCAGCAGCACTTTGGGAGGGCGAACCTCAACGCTTTGTGCTAGACTCCCCCATTCATAGGCGTCTGCCTCACTGACCGATTCCCAGCAAGTTGTTAGTTCTTTTTTTGCACAATTGTACAAAATGAAAAACTTTAAAATGTTATTTCCTTTTTTTTTTTTTTTTGTTTCGTTTTTTTCTTGTTTTTTTAAGGATCGATTCCACTTTTTTCTGTTTAATTCCAGATAAAAAGTTTCTCTATGAAATGAAGCAGTAATGTGGGTGTAAATGACGTACACGTTGTAAGATAAGTTCATGTTCACGTGCGGATATTTGTGTTTCCTCATGAGCATCAAATAAAGAGTGCATCTTGCATTTTACTTCCCTCCGAGTCGGTGCCGTCCCTGCAAACACTGAACGTCGTCACCACGTGGCTTTACTTGTGTCTTCTACGGCTAAAATCTATTCTAAATCCTGGAGCTTCAGCAGGTCAGTAGTTACATCCAGAGCTGCAATCCGTCACCACTCTTTACTGTAGGCCTTTTATGAATACATGAATCTACTGCTAAGCCCTCATGCACACAACTGCAGTTTTTCTCTGCATCTGATCTGCAGATCACACGTGGACCCATCGATTTCTATGTCCATTTTGAAGACCAGAATAGCCAGTTCTATTAGAATAAACGTGGCATGCACAGGGCTGCTATCCGTAAAATAGATAGTCGTGCGCATGAGGCCTAAATGAAATCCTGGCGTTGACCTGAGGTCAGCAACCTCCAGCTGTTGTGAAACTACAAATCTCAGCAATCTCCATTCACTTCTATAGGAGTTTTGAGAACAGCCAAGCAAGTGTGCATGCTGGGAGTGGTAGTTTCTCCACAGCTGGAGGCTGCTGATCCCTGGTGTAGACCCTCCCTGCAGAGCGTGCTCTGTCCAGACTGAAGTGGCAGAACTGCTGGAAATCTGCAGCAGTGCAAACCTCATGCAGCGGAATTTCTGCTTGGAAATTGGCCTGTGGGGTGGAATTTTGCGCTGCGGACTCATCCGTGTAGAAGAGTAAAATCACAGCAATATCTCCATACGCAACATGTGGAGTTTGCGGCAAAAGCTGACAAAAGAGCCCACCAGGTCCTGCAAGATAATAGCAATAGGCAGCTGATGGAAATTGAATGCAGCTCTGGATGTAACTGGAGAATGACACTTTCAGTACAGAATCTTCCCTTGATATCTAAATGTAAGACGTTCCAGGCACAATCTCATGTTTTGTTTTTTAATTTTAGAATACATTCCACAGCGGTTTTTAATCATCAGCATTGGCCTACAAAATGCAGCGGTTAATGCAAAATATACACGACTACCAGCGAGCAAAGCAACGTTCCCAGTCCGGTATCGGGTACCAGCCAGGAGCCAGGCCCGGGTTCCCTCCACATAGAAAGTAAACTCGTCCCAGGTATAGAGAGTTCTGTAACATTCAGACGTATAAATGCAAAGAAGGAGGAAAACTGCAACCAGCAGGCATTTCACAGGTTAAATCTACATAGAACACAAAGAAATTATTTGTAGTGAAATATATTAAAGGGGTCTGGTCAGACCTGCAATAGGGAAGCGCACCTACCTGCTCCCCGCTATGGTCACCCAATACCCACATCTGCTTTGACGCTGCTGCAGTTGTGACCTGACACATGAGGGGCTGCTGACCGCTGTGACCAGGGATTGGCTGCAGCGGTGTTAAAGTGGATGTTTACAACAGGGAGCAGGTAAGTATGCCTCCCTTTTGCAGGTCTGGCCATGAGGCAGGTTCCAAAAAGGTGGCCTACCCCTTTAAGTTATTTATTTCATGGCACTGTACAAATGAAGGTATTTTGGGCTGAGTCCCTTTAACATATTGCAACTTCACACATGCCCCATTGTAAAAAAAAATTGAATTGTGGATGCAGCTCTGGTTGTGAATGGAGTATAGCAAGAGGTGTTTTATAAGAAGCAGGTCTTGGTTGAGTTCCTTGAATGACTTTTAGGAAAAAACAAAAAAAACTTTGGTTCTTAACTTTCTCTTGGGATCTGGATTTCTTCCAGTGGACATTACACAGGTGCCTCAAAACCAAGGACAAGGTTTAAAAAAAATAAAACAGACATGGACGTTCTGTCAAATCCTAGTCACAGCACAAGCTGCAGCCACATTTCATCTGAGCTCCACTATTCTCCAGCAGTATGGTCAGGAAGCTGAATAGCTGCAGAACCATCCCAAAGCCCATGTACATTTAACCTGGAGGACATTCGGGTTTTTTTTTCAGTACACAGACAAATTATCGCCATCAGTTTTAACCCTTTAAAAAAAAATTGCATTTTTATTCCTGAATGTTTTTTCCCCTATAAAATAGCCCAGCAAATGAATTCCATGAACAGCCCCTACAGATATTAGCATTTCATGTAAACCACAGTAATGAGTCTGCCCCCCACCATACAATACAGGGTATAAGACATGGAGCGTCTGCCGCCTCTGGTGGGACCTCCGCACAGGCTCCGGGGGTAAGTAGCGTTACAGAGACATCCATGGGTCGGGATGAGTTCCAGTCCGGTGTTATTATGCCTCATGCCTCGCACACACAGACACGCACCAAACTACGACCCCATCTGAGCCCAAATCATACCGTATGAAATCCAGGAAGCCAAGCTACGGGCTGCTGCGTGCAGGGTCCCCTGTGAGGGGCTGCATTAGGAAACAAGTTATTTCCGTTACAAAGTAACAGCGAATGGAGAAAGACGTATCGCAGTGACCGCCGGGTACAGGCAGTGGGGGGCCCTGCACACAGCAACGTACAACTCGCCTGCCCGGACCTCCACAAGTATCTCTGTGGGGTTAATCCCGAATTTCACCCCCACTTATAATTGACTGCGCTAATCTATATCTATTCTGATATGTAATACAGCAGCGTACACAATGGGGGATCATTACTAATCATGTTGTAAAGTGCGCCAAAAAATAATGGTGTTTTGATTTGCACCAAATATATTAAAATGTTCTATGTATAAGTTTCATCAAAAGAAATTAAACGCACCAGAAAAGTTTTTTTTTAATGTCAAAGTGGGCGGGGCTACCATATATTACGCCCCATTTATCAACTTATGTTCGGCTTAAAAGGTGCAAAATGTGGCGGTAGCTTAAACGCGTTTCTGCGGTAGTGTAAACTGTTAAAGGCACACGGCAGAAGATCAGATGGATGTGACTTTTATAAAAAAATAAAAATAATCAGTTGAGCGCGGATTGTCGCAACTACAATTAAATGTCGTATTTTAACCCTTCGGCATAAAGTATGTGGCATTAGTTTATAAAGTGGCGGATTATCAGCCTACAAATACAAGACACATCTTAAAACCAGCGGCGCCTTTTGATAAAAAGAGGCGAAACAAATCACGACTTTTGCTTCGTGATGTAAGGATTTTTCTGGCGCAAAATGCGTCATGATTGATAAGTGTCCCCCACTGTCTTCTGGGTTATGCGGCTAAAGAAAGACCCCAAACGCCAAATCTGATTCAGACAGGGAACCTTCCATGAGGTTAGCAGTCGTGTGTGTGCGAGGCCTGAGGCTCCCGGACGGAACCTCTGATAGGACGTCGCGCGCCTCGCGTCACCCCCAGATGAGACCTGTCAGCAGCTGCGTCTTCAGTCCTAAAAGAGAGAAATCCGTGTCAGTGCCAAATGCAGACGACTAGTGATAAATAATAATAGAAATGGTATCAATAATGCTATCGAAGGCGACTTTCACATCTGCGGCAGAGGATCTCAAAACCGGAGGAAAACGCATCAGTTTTGGCTCAATTTATTGTCAATGGGAACGGCGTGCACCAGAATACATTCCGGACACAAATCCACTGCAAGCAGCGTTTTTTTTTGTGCTTTATGGGCTACTGATCAAGATGGATTCGGCATAAAACACAATGCAAGTCAAAGGTGCCGGATCCGTTTTTTTTCGGACACAAAAATAAACTTATCCGCCGCCCATTGACTTACAATGGTTTTAGTGCCGGATCCGTACTGAACGGATGCAGACCGTTGTATTATGACGGATGCGTTTTTGCTGTTTCCCTGCCGGATCCAGCAAAAACGCAAATGTGAAATTAGCCTAATTATGACATAACTGTGATTACTGGCACGGCACAGGTTCCCTGATCCTCTTACGTGTTTGGACGTTTGTCGTCGCTCTATGACGATGGTCTGTGTTCCCGTTGAAGGACTCTTGTCCTTATAGTCAGAGAGCAGCCGGAGGATGGGGTAATTATTGCTGTACCTGTAACAGAAGGAAGAAGCAAGGAGGTGAATATCACAGCTTTCTGCCCCCCCTATCCTTTACACTGCAGCTCTGCCTGTTCTGATTGGCTGCTATGTATAAGCACAAGCTCAGTATTAGTACAGTGCAGCAATTACCGTACATAACACATTTCCCATGGCTAACTCCTTGACGACCATGTCATTTTAAAGATGGGGCCCGCTCCCAAACACCAGAGGCCCGGGGCTAACGTGTGCGATTGGCCATAAGGACAATCGCGGATATTTAATCCCTCAGATGCCGTGGTCAAATGTGACCGCTGCATCCGAGTGGTGAAAATGCGGGAGCCGTGAGATCGGGGAAGCTGTTCTATTCCAGTGATGGCTCAGGGCCTGTGTGAGGTGGAATATATACTGGTATATTCCCATACAGGCCTGCAGGTGGCAGCACTGCACTGGAGTATACTGAACGCTGTGCTCTGGGATGGAGCAGTATCCACCACAGAATACAAGCTAATGGCTGCATGTTATAAGCGCCTTGGGTGCAAAGAAAATTCTAAATGGCCAATTCACAGTCATGTCACCACCCCAACAAAATTGAATAAGAAGTGATCAAAAAGTCTTACACACCCCAATGACATGTACAGATCGCCCCATACAATATGAGCCCTCACACAGCTCCATAGATGGGTGTTAGAACATGGCGATTAAAAAAAGAAACATTTAAAACTAAAAAAAAAAATGATATAAACGTGGTATCGCTGTAATTGTACCGACCCCGAGAATGAAGGGATCAGGTCAGTGTTACCGCATAGGGGACGCCATGAAAACAAAACCATAAAACGGTGGCAGAATTGCATTTTTTTCTCCCAATTCTACCCAGTTTGGATTTTTTTTCCAGCTCCCCGCTCCATCTTACAGAATGAGTGAAATTAGAAAGTACAACTTGTCCTGCAAAAAAAAAAAAAGAAGCCCTCATACGGCCATGTGAATGGAAAACTAAAAAAGTTTTGGCTCCGGGAAGGCAGGGGGTGACCTGAGAAGGTCAGGCAGCTCTGGATGTGACTGGAGTACAGCCCCCGGTCTTCCCTCCTTCTCCACTCACTTTCTTGTGATGACCTCCTGGGTGACGCTGCTGGAGTCTCTCTGTTGGCGCAATCTAAAAAGCTCCTGGGGGGACAGATAGGCACAAATCAGCGACATGAAATATCGGAACATTAGAATCCGCAGACCGCGGTGACGGGACGACCGTCTAGTTGTTGGAGGTCGTGTGGCCTATAGATGAAGACAGCAGAATGCAATGTGATCTACACTGGATTCAATCTCCTGGGGCCCCATCATGTGCTGTTCATATTACCAGGGGCCACGGCGACCTCTGCACCTGGTAAAGCCTCACGGACCTGCTCTGGGGCTCATTCTCCATTCTAGAGGAATTCTGCTCACAATCATATTCTCACCAGTAGGGGGCAGTAAGCGCCAAGCACAGGAGAGGAATGAGCGCTCCGTCCTGAGATATTCAGTAAATCCTCTTTAGTGCTATATTGTAACGCTGATGATGATGGACCATGAGGTCAGACTGCGGGGTATCACCCACCCCCATACTGTATGTGACTTACCTCTTGCTGCCTCCTAATGAGGGAGTCTCTCTCCTCCAGGAAGGACGTCAGCTCCTGCAGCCTCATCTGTAAGTCGCTGCTGCTTCCTTCCCGAGTCATCACATCGTGCTGGAACTTGGAGACCTGGGACTGGGACATACAAGTATGATGGGACCATGTACCACCTGCACGCCGCCCCCCTTATCACACAGCATCTCCTAATCTATCTGCGGTCCCCAAATAAGACACCGGATAGGTAGGTCCCAGAAATGGACGCAGCCACTAAGTGACACCGTTCTACAGAAGCCCAGATACGCTGCTTGTGTCCCGGATTCCGTGTGGTGCAGCATCATATTAGACGTGTGAGGTGTCCCTTCTGTTCTACATGTCATGAGATGCAGCCAGTCGGTGGCGCTGTTCTACAGAAGACCAGATATGTTACCTATGTCCTACATGCCATGAGATGCAGCCAGCAGGTGGCGCTGTTCTACAGAAGACCAGATATATTACCCATGTCCTACATGCCATGAGATGTAGCCAGCAGGTGGCGCTGTTCTACAGAAGGCCAGATATGTTACCTATGTCCTACATGCCATGAGATGCAGCCAGTCGGTGGCGCTGTTCTATAGAAGACCAGATATGTTACCTATGTCCTACATGCCATGAGATGCAGCCAGTCGGTGGCGCTGTTCTACAGAAGACCAGATATGTTACCCATGTCCTACATGTCATGAGATGCAGCCAGTAGGTGGCGCTGTTCTACAGAAGACCAGATATATTACCCATGTCCTACATGTCATGAGATGCAGCCAGTAGGTGGAGCTGTTCTATAGAAGACCAGATATATTACCCATGTCCTACATGTCATGAGATTCAGCCAGTAGGTGGCGCTGTTCTATAGAAGACCAGATATGTTACCTATGTCCTACATGCCATGAGATGCAGCCAGTAGGTGGCGCTGTTCTACAGAAGACCAGATATGTTACCTATGTTCTACATGCCATGAGATGCAGCCAGTAGATGGCGCTGTTCTACAGAAGACCAGATATGTTACCTATGTCCTACATGTCATGAGATGCAGCCAGTAGGTGGCGCTGTTCTATAGAAGACCAGATATGTTACCCATGTCCTACATGTCATGAGATGCAGCCAGTATGTGGCGCTGTTCTACAGAAGACCAGATATGTTACCCATGTCCTACATGTCATGAGATTCAGCCAGTAGGTGGCGCTGTTCTATAGAAGACCAGATATGTTACCTATGTTCTACATGTCATGAGATGCAGCCAGTCGGTGGCGCTGTTCTACAGAAGACCAGATATGTTACCCATGTCCTACATGTCATGAGATGCAGCCAGTCGGTGGCGCTGTTCTATAGATTTGCTGCTTATGTCCTAGATTTAAGCCACGTTTGTTTGCTTTTGCAGCCTTGTGTATCTAGAATGTTCCCGGGGCAATGTCTATAGGGGGCTGGGGTTGGTCGCACAGCATTAGTGTGTCATATGTCCAAACATTTCACTGGGAGGTTGGGTAGGGGTTACGGCTGAATGCAGGCGCAGCCTCTTCTATACTGGTGCCTGTATGGTCAGATTAGATTCTTATATTTACGTGATGGTGGCTAAATATGTGTGAAATGTCAGCTCTATGCAAACCCTTTACTCCAGAGCCTGTACCGATACTGGGACTATATTAAATAGGGTTATATTGAGGAGACTGACCCGTAAAGTGCGGATCTCCTTGTCCTTCTCATCTCGGAGGCTGTCAATCATCTCCTTGTAGTGTCTGGTGATCTCATCCGTCTTGGTCTGGAGCAGGGGGCTGGAGACCGTTTCAGTGACCTGAGGAGAAAAAGGGAATTACCAAATATATATCTAGTCTTATATACCCCTAAATACGCTGCCTTCTGTATGGGGACAGATCCATTCTATTGGGAGATAATACAGTGACCGACAGCATCTGGGAGGGACACCGGGGGCGTCACACCCCGGACCGGAATGCAGGACACATAGATGTCCCTATTGTACAATGAGAGCGGGGCCCACCTGTACGCGGAGGTTCCTGTTCTCCTGCTGCAAAGCGTTCTTGGCGTATTCCAGCTCCTTTAAGCGATAATCCTTGTCACTCTCCGCACCGCGCAAGGACAGGATGACTTCCTCCAAGCTGTGCAACTTTATCTGACCTTCTTTTAGTTCTTGCTGAATACACAAAAAAAAAGTCACTAACCCTGCGGCGCCACCTAAACCCTCGCTACCCCTGCACCGCCACCTAAACCCTCGCTACCCCTGCACCGCCACCTAAACCCTCGCTACCCCTGCACCGCCACCTAAACCCTCGCTACCCCTGCACCGCCACCTAAACCCTCGCTACCCCTGCACCGCCACAAAAAAAACTTTGCTACCCCCTGCACTTGCCACATAAACAGTCGCTACCCCTGCACCCGTTGCGCCAGTCTTCATGTATAGTCATGACGTTCAGCATTTCTGGAGAGAATGATCCGCACCTGCTGCTGGCGATTCTTTTCCCGTAGAGAAGCTAAAATGGTCTCGTACTCCTTGATCTGCTCGTCCTTGAAGGTCAAGTCCTTCTCCAGGCTTTTCCTATCTAGTTCTAATTTCTGCAGAACAAAGTGACTTTATTATATTTATTCCTCTTAATAATGACAGATTTAAAAAAATCAGCTGTGCAGTATCAAGACTGCTCCAGATAGGACATCTAGACCGGGGGTGTGGCTAAGCTGTAGCTACATTGTAATACACGAGTCATCTAGACCGGGGGTGTGGCTAAGCTGTAGCTACATTGTAATACACGAGTCATCTAGACCGGGGGTGTGGCTAAACTGTAGCTACATTGTAATACACGAGTCATCTAGACCGGGGGTGTGGCTAAGCTGTAGCTACATTGTAATACACGAGTCATCTAGACCGGGGGTGTGGCTAAGCTGTAGCTACATTGTAATACACGAGTCATCTAGACCGGGGGTGTGGCTAAACTGTAGCTACATTGTAATACACGAGTCATCTAGACCGGGGGTGTGGCTAAGCTGTAGCTACATTGTAATACACGAGTCATCTAGACCGGGGACGTGGATAAGATGTAACATTGTAACAGACGGGTCATCTAGACCGGGGGTGTGGCTAAGCTGTAACATTGTAACAGACGGGTCATCTAGACCGGGGACGTGGATAAGATGTAACATTGTAACAGATGGGTCATCTAGACCGGGGGCGTGGATAAGATGTAACATTGTAACAGATGGGTCATCTAGACCGGGGACGTGGATAAGATGTAACATTGTAACAGATGGGTCATCTAGACCGGGACGTGGATAAGATGTAACATTGTAACAGATGGGTCATCTAGACCGGGGACGTGGATAAGATGTAGCAACATTGTAACAGATGGGTCATCTAGACCGGGGACGTGGATAAGATGTAACATTGTAACAGACGGGTCATCTAGACTGGGGGCGTGGATAAGATGTAACATTGTAACAGACGGGTCATCTAGACCGGGGGCGTGGATAAGATGTAACATTGTAACAGATGGGTCATCTAGACTGGGGGCGTGGATAAGATGTAACATTGTAACAGACGGGTCATCTAGACTGGGGGCAAGGCTTTTGGCACAGTTTTCCATATCTCATGATGCATTTCCCGTGCGATGAGGCTTTGTATTACATATACAGACCAGTCATTAATCCCATATTTTCCGGTACAGTGCAGCCCTGAGGAGTCTTACATTCATATCACTCTGTAAATGCCCCAGATCTTCCCGCAGGCTGGAGAAGGTAGATAGCACCAGCCTCATCGACTTATCTGACGTCTGCCGCATCTGGCGGGGGGTGAGAATACAGTACAGCTAATCCACCGTTCATATAACGAGGTAAGCATGATAAATACAGCACCGCAGAATGAGAGGTCGTGTACCGGAGCGGCTTCCCCCACTGACCTGGAGAAGGTAGCGGATCTGCTGCTTGGTGAGTTCAGAGACACCTCTAGGGATCAGCGATTCAATATCCTCCGACTGTAAGGAAGAAAAGCGTCAGTCCGGGATCGGCGAAAATAGCCATGAGAACCTACCTATCTGTAATCAATATGGCAGAGCAGCTGTCAGATAATGAGCCCCCTCTGCTAGTCACATATTAGGACTCTGTTCACACTTATCACGACAGTCACTGTGCTGCATCCATCATATTCTGATTTATAAAGGGGTCTGCCGAGGCTTCCGTCGCTTTGCAGATTGAACAGAGGCTCATCCTGCGTTATTCCTACAGTAAATTGTGACGGAAACCCGGAGGCTCTGAACGCCTACGTGAAGTCTAATAAAATCAGAAAAGATCAACATAACTAACGTCTATAACAAACACATCGGCAACATCCAAGGTGAATCAGATGATGAGAGTTGCAATCCGGACACAACTATCACTAAAGCCTATGAAGCCCTGATTATAGAGGATTGTCTAAGGCTGATACATTGTAACGGCTCTTAGAACGTTGCGGGACTGTCTCTGGAACAAGGGCGGCGCTGCGATCATTAGGGGGTGGAGTTACCTGATATTCAGAGTCCGACGGCTTCCTGAAAACACAAGGAAAACGCATTAGAAAGTCTACACTGAATCTACACAAATCAGGCGAAACAAGGGCGGGGCTTACCTGGCGCCAATCTTCTCCACGTGCTGCAACAAACAGCCGTACAGATCATTGTTCTTCCTGCTGAGCTCTGCCAACAGTTCACCAAAATAACGGGCGTCCAGCTGCTCCGGGCCGGAACTGACGCTGCTGCGCTGCTAAAAACGGCAGAGGATGGAACGCAATGACCTCAGTGATGTAAGCAGAACCAGCAGCGGAGGCCGCAGAAACTCCACGTACTGCCCCGCCCTGCCATGAGACTGCCCACAAATGTTCATGGTTAGCTACTCTGTATCTACCCTGCTCTGCTCATATGTCAGTATTAACTGACTGGTTCTGGCATTCTATTCATAAACCAGCAGCAGTTATGTAGATTCAGTTAATACAAGGCCCTTACTAATGTATTGTTATCCATATTACCTCCTTTTCTGGCAGCATAAATTTTTCCATCACATTATACAGGTATCGTTTCCATGGTTACGACCACCGTGCAATCCATCAGTGGTGGTCGTGCTTGCAAAGGAGGCAATATGGTGAATACCAATACATTAGTAAGTGCCTTGTATTAACTGAATCTACATGATGAATGCCATTTGTGGAAGTGATAGGACCCCTTTAAGCGGCAAAACGCCCTGGAAAGTCGCAGCGTGACTCGTGGATGTTCCTTAGCTCGTTGGTGGGACATTGGGACTTGTTCACATACAGATGAATATTGGTCCCTTTATGAGGCGTTCAGCCGAGGCAGGAGGATCTGGTGCAGATCACAGGACTCGCTGAATATCATCCCGCTTTATTCGGGATAAGCCCATGAAGAGGTCACCAGCCTCCTGGAGGCAGCAGTAAGGAGGCGCAGCGAGCGGACAAAAGACATTCCTCACAGGATTTATCACTGAGGCCCCATCACAACCTCACTGCCAGGACACCAGAACATCCAGAAGCTGAAGAGCAAGACGCAATGCTCTGCAGGGGGAGCCGCAGCAGGGTCTGCAGACTAATGCACTGATACAGTGGGGAGAATTCTGCAAATTCGCAAAAGAACGGAGTCCGCGGCGAACACCAACTGTGTTTCTGATTCCAGTACACAGCGTCTAAAAAGGGGCGTGGCTAAGAGGGGGTCATATGACCCATAAAGTGCGCCAAATTTATTACAGACATTCACTATTTTGGTGCACATAAAGTTAGAGAATTGTGCAAGTTACGTCATTTTTATAAATTCTCATGAGTATTGCACAATTTTTCAGCGTCTCTTCGCACCTGTTCGATGTTCTGCACCGTCACCTTCTGCTGATAGTTCTTCTCCGATATCAGGTCCTGGAGGAGAGGAACAACCATCAGGAAGAGGATGAAGCACTACTACTACTAGGATGGCATTTAAAGGGCCGGTGTCATTACCATGCCATTCCCCCACACGTATGAGACATGACCACAGGAGGCGCCGCGGCCGCACTCACCTCGGAGGACTGGACGGAGACCTTCCTCTGGTTGCTCTGTTCAATCACTTGGTCGGTAACTGAAGAGACGCTCATCCCTCTTATCTGGGTCTGACAATCCTGTGGAGGAAAGGCCAAGGAATTCCAGGTTAATGCGCCTGCTGTGCTGCTGGAGATGATGGGGGTAGTAGTCACAGGTATAAACTATGCAGGAGAGTAACATTTACTGAATGGTGTGAACACTTATGTGGCTGGGTTGTTGTAAGAGTTTAAGTTTCAATTCTAAAAATAAAAAAAGTGACAATTTTATAAAAAAAATATAGAAAAACTAAAAGTTCACAGGCACCTGCTGCTGGTCCGGCACCGAGCCGAACATAAGAGTGATGGAACTAGACAGCGGGATTCTCCCAGCACCCGCTGGACTCTCACCGCTCCTGTATGCGAGTGCATCATGTGCCCTGCAGATGCCGGACTATCGGACCCGTACTGTACATATAAAGGGGATTCTCCCAGCACCCGCTGGACTCTCACCGCTCCTGTATGTGTGCGCATCATGTGCCCTGCAGATGCCGGACTATCGGACCTGTACTGTACATATAGAGGGGATTCTCCCAGTATCCTCTGGACTCTCACCGCTCCTGTATGTGTGTGCATCATGTGCCTGCAGATGTCGGACTATCGGACCTGTACTGTACATATAGAGGGGATTCTCCCAGTATCCTCTGGACTCTCACCGCTCCTGTATGTGTGCGCATCATGTGCCCTGCAGATGCCGGACTATCGGACCTGTACTGTACATATAGAGGGGATTCTCCCAGTATCCTCTGGACTCTCACCACTCCTGTATGTGTGCGCATCATGTGCCTGCAGATGCCGGACTATCGGACCTGTACTGTACAT
Source organism: Bufo gargarizans (assembly GCF_014858855.1). Classification (NCBI taxonomy): domain Eukaryota; kingdom Metazoa; phylum Chordata; class Amphibia; order Anura; family Bufonidae; genus Bufo; species Bufo gargarizans. Next base: position 45,517,716 of record NC_058088.1, read on the forward strand.
ATAGAGGGGATTCTCCCAGTATCCTCTGGACTCTCACCGCTCCTGTATGTGTGTGCATCATGTGCCTGCAGATGTCGGACTATCGGACCTGTACTGTACATATAGAGGGGATTCTCCCAGCATCCTCTGGACTCTCACCGCTCCTGTATGTGTGTGCATCATGTGCCTGCAGATGCCGGACTATCGGACCTGTACTGTACACATAGAGGGGATTCTCCCAGCATCCTCTGGACTCTCACCGCTCCTGTATGTGTGTGCATCATGTGCCCTGCAGATGCCGGACTATCGGACCTGTACTGTACATATAGAGGGGATTCTCCCAGCATCCTCTGGACTCTCACCACTCCTGTATGTGTGTGCATCATGTGCCCTGCAGATGCCGGACTATCGGACCTGTACTGTACATATAGAGGGGATTCTCCCAGTATCCTCTGGACTCTCACCGCTCCTGTATGTGTGTGCATCATGTGCCTGCAGATGTCGGACTATCGGACCTGTACTGTACATATAGAGGGGATTCTCCCAGCACCCTCTGGACTCTCACCGCTCCTGTATGTGTGCGCATCATGTGCCCTGCAGATGCCGGACTATCGGACCTGTACTGTACATATAGAGGGGATTCTCCCAGTATCCTCTGGACTCTCACCGCTCCTGTATGTGTGTGCATCATGTGCCTGCAGATGCCGGACTATCGGACCTGTACTGTACATATAGAGGGGATTCTCCCAGTATCCTCTGGACTCTCACCGCTCCTGTATGTGTGTGCATCATGTGCCTGCAGATGTCGGACTATCGGACCTGTACTGTACATATAGAGGGGATTCTCCCAGCACCCTCTGGACTCTCACCGCTCCTGTATGTGTGCGCATCATGTGCCCTGCAGATGCCGGACTATCGGACCTGTACTGTACATATAGAGGGGATTCTCCCAGCATCCTCTGGACTCTCACCGCTCCTGTATGTGTGCGCATCATGTGCCCTGCAGATGCCGGACTATCGGACCTGTACTGTACATATAGAGGGGATTCTCCCAGCACCCTCTGGACTCTCACCGCTCCTGTATGTGTGCGCATCATGTGCCCTGCAGATGCCGGACTATCGGACCTGTACTGTACATATAGAGGGGATTCTCCCAGCACCCTCTGGACTCTCACCGCTCCTGTATGTGTGCGCATCATGTGCCCTGCAGATGTCGGACTATCGGACCCGTACTGTACATATAGAGGGGATTCTCCCAGCATCCTCTGGACTCTCACCGCTCCTGTATGTGTGCGCATCATCTGTTCTGCAGATGCCGGACTATCGGACCTGTACTGTACATATAGAGGGGTCATAGACAGGATTCTCCCAGCATCCTCTGGCTCTCACCGCTCCTGTATGCGAGTGCATCATGTGCCCTGCAGATGTCGGACTATCGGACCTGTACTGTACATATAGAGGGGATTCTCCCAGCATCCTCTGGACTCTCACCGCTCCTGTATGTGTGCACATCATGTGCCCTGCAGATGCCGGACTATCGGACCTGTACTGTACATATAGAGGGAATTCTCCCAGCATCCTCTGGACTCTCACCGCTCCTGTATGTGTGTGCATCATGTGCCCTGCAGATGCCGGACTATCGGACCCGTACTGTACATATAGAGGGGATTCTCCCAGCACCCTCTGGACTCTCACCGCTCCTGTATGTGTGCGCATCATGTGCCCTGCAGATGCCGGACTATCGGACCCGTACTGTACATATAGAGGGGATTCTCCCAGCACCCTCTGGACTCTCACCGCTCCTGTATGTGTGCGCATCATCTGTTCTGCAGATGCCGGACTATCGGACCTGTACTGTACATATAGAGGGGATTCTCCCAGCATCCTCTGGACTCTCACCGCTCCTGTATGTGTGTACATCATGTGCCTGCAGATGCCAGACTATCGGACCTGTACTGTACATATAGAGGGGATTCTCCCAGCACCCTCTGGACTCTCACCGCTCCTGTATGTGTGCGCATCATGTGCCCTGCAGATGCCGGACTATCGGACCCGTACTGTACATATAGAGGGGATTCTCCCAGCATCCTCTGGACTCTCACCGCTCCTGTATGCGTGCGCATCATCTGTTCTGCAGATGCCGGACTATCGGACCTGTACTGTACATATAGAGGGGATTCTCCCAGCATCCTCTGGACTCTCACCGCTCCTGTATGTGTGCGCATCATGTGCCTGCAGATGCCGGACTATCGGACCAGTACTGTACATATAGAGGGGATTCTCCCAGCATCCTCTGGACTCTCACCGCTCCTGTATGTGTGTGCATCATGTGCCCTGCAGATGCCGGACTATCGGACCTGTACTGTACACATAGAGGGGATTCTCCCAGCACCCTCTGGACTCTCACCGCTCCTGTATGCGAGTGCATCATGTGCCCTGCAGATGCCGGACTATCGGACCCATACTGTACATATAAAGGGGATTCTCCCAGCACCCTCTGGACTCTCACCGCTCCTGTATGTGTGTGCATCATCTGTTCTGCAGATGCCGGACTATCGGACCTGTACTGTACATATAGAGGGGATTCTCCCAGCACCCTCTGGACTCTCACCGCTCCTGTATGTGTGTGCATCATGTGCCCTGCAGATGCCGGACTATCAGACCTGTACATATAGAGGGGATTCTCCCAGCACCCTCTGGACTCTCACCGCTCCTGTATGTGTGTCTATCATCTGTTCTGCAGATGCCGGACTATCGGACCTGTACATATAGATGGGATTCTCTCAGCATCCTTTGGACTCTCACCGCTCCTGTATGTGTGTGTATCATGTGCCTGCAGATGCCAGACTATCGGACCTGTACTGTACATATAGACGGGATTCTCCCAGCACCCTCTGGACTCTCACCGCTCCTGTATGTGTGTCTATCATCTGTTCTGCAGATGCCGGACTATCGGACCTGTACATATAGATGGGATTCTCTCAGCATCCTTTGGACTCTCACCGCTCCTGTATGTGTGTGCATCATGTGCCTGCAGATGCCGGACTATCGGACCCGTACTGTACATATAGAGGGGATTCTCCCAGCACCCTCTGGACTCTCACCGCTCCTGTATGTGTGTGCATCATGTGCCTGCAGATGCCGGACTATCGGACCTGTACATTGCATACACACATTGAGGATCCTGTCATAGTTTGTGCCTAGTTCTGTTGCTATTCTTATAACCCAGGTGTCAGGAGGTATCACTCCCATCAGATAAGAAGGAGGTACCACTCCCATCAGATAATCAGTTTTCTTGGCAGGAACCTTGGGAAACGTTAATTAAGAGGCTGTGTACAGCAGGAGCTTTGTGCGGGGACGAGGTTCTGCCCAGCGCCTCCATCACCTGCTGATCCGCACTCCCCCAGGACCTGACTCATTCCACCTACACAAAGCAGCAGTCTGCACACTGCCTCGCATTATATTCATCCTCCACCTATCATTCAATGTAAAACACAAATCCTGTAATCTGACATACATCATAATTTAGGGCAAGGACATAAGGCAGATCATTTCTTCTGATGGGGCCCAAAAGGGAGGGGCCCCAAGAGCAACTTGGCCCCGTCCCATCTCTTCCCTGTGTGAACTTGAGTGCTGCACATAGTCCTCCTCCACTGACACCTGTCACAGGATGATTTTTAAACTCCTCCATATTATGTTGTCTGCTTGCTGCCATTGAATGGAATGTTTCCTTGTCTGGGTGGAAAGGCTGAAAACCCATTCTGACCGAGCCCTGCTCATACAGCTGACTGTTTGCTACAATGTATCCTATGTATATGACCATCTGTGAGGCATACAACTTGGACTCCAAATTGATACATTGTATCAGTGCAGCTAAAATGTATCAGCACAGGAGAGGTCTGTGCAGCTGCTGTGTTTATAAAAAAAGGTTTCCATCAATTTACAGCAAGCAGAGGTATTACATGCATTCTGGAATTAAACAAAGTCTGTTAGAAAGTTGCAGAATAATGTAGTATACAGAAACCAGGAGGGGTTCTAAAATCCATAACCCTACAGACCGCCGTCCGCGCCCTCACCTCAGGATTCCCCACCTCCACTCGGCGGATGGTCTTCTCATAGATGACGTTATTGGACGGCAAGTAATTCACCCCTTTCATATAAGTCTAAGAAAAACACAGAAAACGCTGTAAAAAGTCTGATATATGAACCACAAGTAATACACAGAGTTATCACTGTGCTATCTGTGGTGTTACATAGGACTGCAGGTGACGTCTACTACATTATCTGTACTCAGAGAGTTATCACTGTGCTATCTGTGGTGTTACATAGGACTGCAGGTGACGTCTACTACATTATCTGTACTCAGAGGGTTATCACTGAGTTATCTGTGGTGTTACATAGGACTGCAGGTGACGTCTACTACATTATCTGTACTCAGAGGGATATCACTGTGTTATCTGTGGTGTTACATAGGACTGCAGGGAATAATTCTTATATCCGTATTCTCTATGTATCAGCCTCGGTCGCTCTCCTTATATCTTATGCCGCGTCTCTTGACTCATTTGGAGAGGTTTATGTGACAGTGAGAAGATAAAGTCTGTAGAGAATTAGTCCTGGAACAGAACGAAGGTGATGATTCCACTACTCTCATCATTGTTCACTGCGTTAGTATAATATATTAACTCAATGCATTTCAATCCTCAAGGTCCGTGTGATACAGAGTAAAGCCCTTTATAATCACATACGGTGACAGCGCAGCTCCCTGGTGACAGCGACTTCTGATGGTTCAAGTACGTTTTATATTTGGGTAGTGATGAATGATGGGGAGAGTAGTAGAATGATCTTCTTTCTGCTCTAAAGGCTAAGTGATTATATGAAAGTTTCCAGCAGTCAGCAGATTAGAAGAGATCACTAATACAGCCACCTACCTGCTCCGGATTCTGCACTATGTATCGGCGCACAGTCTCCTGAGGATACGACTGCATTTCCTGGAAATGACAGGAAAATGTGATTAGAAAAGTTCCATCTCAAAGAAACAAACCTACTGCCCCATAGTGCTGCTCCAAACCGCCCCAACAGGCACAGCAAGTCATCTACCGTAATACACAACTAATTCTCCTACACAGAGAAGCGGTATTATAGTAGTTATATTCTTGTACATAGGAGGCAGTATTATAGTAGTTATATTCTTGTACATAGGAGGCAGTATTATAGTAGTTATATTCCTGTACATAGGAGCAGTATTATAGTAGTTATATTCCTGTACATAGGAGCAGTATTATAGTAGTTATATTCTTGTACATAGGAGTAGTATTATAGTAGTTATATTCTTGTACATAGGAGCAGTATTATAGTAGTTATATTCTTGTATATAGGAGCAGTATTATAGTAGTTATATTCTTGTACATAGGAGGCAGTATTATAGTAGTTATATTCTTGTACATAGGAGCAGTATTATCGTAGTTATATTCTTGTACATAGAAGGCAGTATTATAGTAGTTATATTCTTGTATATAGGAGCAGTATTATAGTAGTTATATTCTTGTACATAGGAGGCAGTATTATAGTAGTTATATTCTTGTACATAGGAGCAGTATTATAGTAGTTATATTCTTGTACATAGGGGGGCAGTATTATAGTAGTTATATTCTTGTACATAGGAGGCAGTATTATAGTAGTTATATTCTTGTACATAGGAGGCAGTATTATAGTAGTTATATTCCTGTACATAGGAGCAGTATTATAGTAGTTATATTCCTGTACATAGGAGCAGTATTATAGTAGTTATATTCTTGTACATAGGAGGCAGTATTATAGTAGTTATATTCTTGTACATAGGAGCAGTATTATAGTAGTTATATTCTTGTACATAGGAGCAGTATTATAGTAGTTATATTCCTGTACATAGGAGCAGTATTATAGTAGTTATATTCTCGTACATATCTGTGGTGTTACATAGGACTGCAAGTGACATCTACTACATTATCTGTACTCAGAGGGATATCACTGTGTTATCTGTGGTGTTACATAGGACTGCAGGGAATAATTCTTATATCCGTATTCTCTATGTATCAGCCTCGGTCGCTCTCCTTATATCTTATGCCGCGTCTCTTGACTCATTTGGAGAGGTTTATGTGACAGTGAGAAGATAAAGTCTGTAGAGAATTAGTCCTGGAACAGAACGAAGGTGATGATTCCACTACTCTCATCATTGTTCACTGCGTTAGTATAATATATTAACCCCATGCGTTTCAATCCTCAAGGTCCGTGTGATACAGAGTAAAGCCCTTTATAAGCACATACGGTGACAGCGCAGCTCCCTGGTGACAGCGACTTCTGATGATTTGAAGTACGTTTTATATTTGGGAAGTGATGATATCACGGTACCTTCTGTGACAGAGGTTAGAAGATCAGAGAGACTGGCTGCACGTGAGGTTACCGGACAATCTCTTGACTCAGTGTTGTGGTTTGGTAATGACCACACCTCTTGTCAGGTGCAGCCCGTGGTCATTACTGCTTCCCTACCTAGTTTGGTCTCACACTTTATACCATGCGGTTTATATTCTCTGCTTGGATTTGGAGGAGTTGGTGTGTGGACCTTACCTGTGTTCCTGCTCATCCATTTTCTATAAGATAAGTTGTGCTGCTCTTGTATTTGCTTGTTCCTCTGTTCTTGTTGTTATTAGGCCTCAGGGAGACGCTGGTTCGTTCAGCTGGGAAGGAACCAGTAGTCTCATCCCCTGCCACTACCTAATGGCATTTCAGGGCTCCTAGGGTCTAGGTTCCGGCGTATGTATTTTCCCACCTTCAGGGTCTATACATACTGACAGGAGTCAGGGCCAGGTTTAGGGGCTTCCTAGGAGGTGACCTCTTCTCTCTACCTAGCCTAGCCTTGAGGCCTAGTCCCGTGTCCCTCCCCTCCCCTGTATTCGTGACAGATGAATAATGGGGAGAGTAGTAGAATGATCTTCTTTCTGCTCTAAAGGCTAAGTGATTATATGAAAGTTTCCAGCAGTCAGCAGATTAGAAGAGATCACTAATACAGCCACCTACCTGCTCCGGATTCTGCACTATGTATCGGCGCACAGTCTCCTGAGGATACGACTGCATTTCCTGGAAATGACAGGAAAATGTGATTAGAAAAGTTCCATCACACAGAAACAAACCTACTGCCCCATAGTGCTGCTCCAAACCGCCCCAACAGGCACAGCAAGTCATCTACCGTAATACACAACTAATTCTCCTACACAGAGAAGCGGTATTACTGTAGTCATATTCTTGTACATAGGAGCAGTATTATAGTAGTTATATTCTTGTACATAGGAGCAGTATTATAGTAGTTTTATTCTTGTACATAGGAGCAGTATTATAGTAGTTTTATTCTGGTATATGGGGCAGTTTTGTAATGGTTACATTTCTTTTAGAGACTGTCACTTCCTAGCTTTTCTTGGCTGGTGTATAAAGTGCATTAGTCAGCGGGGGGCGATGCTGAGCACAGAGCTTCTGATGAGAGGGGGGATATTACACTTGGCTGGTGAATACTTTGTTGACATAGATTCGTATTTGGCTAGTTCTGTCTGAGATAAGCTGGGATCTGTGTGGGGGTCATTATCAGCTGTGAACCTAGTGAAGGGTGAGGTTCCAGGTGCCTGATGATCAGGGTCTGATCTGCGGTATATTGTCAGCTGTGCGAGGTTACATTGTGTCACAATCTCAGTCACTGTCTATAGATCTGATCTGGGATTATATTGAGAAACTAAACATTTTAATTTCAGGAATGCAGGATCTTCAGTGATATCCGAGGAGCGGATTCTCCTCCTTCTGCTCAGCGTCTCTTTACTGCTAACGCCTCAAGCTTGCACAGAGCAGAGATCTTACACTGCAAGCTGGGAATGGACATCTGAATGAATGTACAAGGGGGAAAGAATGCTGGTGTGTGTTAGGGTTACAGGGCGAAGTAAAACAAGTTACTTTCCAATAATATCACTTCACAGACGTCTAAGAACTAACGCCAAATACTGGAGAGCCTTACAGCACAATGAGCCATTGTATCTAATCCTATCCTGTGTGATACTGCCTGCTGAGCTGTGTATCTAATCCTATCCTGTGTGATACTGCCTGCTGAGCCGTGTATCTAATCCTATCCTGTGTGATACTGCCTGCTGAGCCGTGTATCTAATCCTCTCCAGTGTGATACTGCCTGCTGAGCCGTGTATCTAATCCCATCATGTGTGATACAGTCTGCTGAGCTGTGTATCTAATCCTATCCTGTGTGATACTGCCTGCTGAGCTGTGTATCTAATCCTATCCTGTGTGATACTGCCTGCTGAGCTGTGTATCTAATCCTCTCCTGTGTGATACTGACTGCTGAGCTGTGTATCTAATCCTGTCCTGTGTGATACTGACTGCTGAGCTGTGTATCTAATCCTGATCCTGTGTGATACTGCCTGCTGAGCTGTGTATCTAATCCTATCCTGTGTGATACTGCCTGCTGAGCCGTGTATCTAATCCTGTCCTGTGTGATACTGCCTGCTGAGCTGTGTATCTAATCCTATCCTTGTGTGATACTGCCTGCTGAGCTGTGTATCTAATCCTATCCTGTGTGATACTGGCTGCTGAGCTGTGTATCTAATCCTATCCTGTGTGATACTGTCGCTGAGCTGTGTATCTAATCCTCTTCCTGTGTAATACTGGACTGCGAGCTGTGTATCTAATCCTGATCCTGTGTGATACTGTCCTGCTGAGCTGTGTATCTAATCCTATCCTGTGTGATACTGCCTGCTGAGCTGTGTATCTAATCCTATCCTGTGTGATACTGCCTGCTGAGCTGTGTATCTAATCCTACTCCTGTGTGATACTGCCTGCTGAGCTGTGTATCTAATCCTTCCTGTGTGATACTGACTGCTGAGCTGTGTATCTAATCCTGTCCTGTGTGATACTGTCTGCTGAGCTGTGTATCTAATCCTGTCCTGTGTGATACTGTCTGCTGAGCTGTGTATCTAATCCTGTCCTGTGTGATACTGTCTGCTGAGCTGTGTATCTAATCCTGTCCTGTGTGATACTGTCTGCTGAGCTGTGTATCTAATCCTATCCTGTGTGATACTGCCTGCTGAGCTGTGTATCTAATCCTATCCTGTGTGATACTGCCTGCTGAGCTGTGTATCTAATCCTATCCTGTGTGATACTGCCTGCTGAGCTGTGTATCTAATCCTCTCCTGTGTGATACTGACTGCTGAGCTGTGTATCTAATCCTGTCCTGTGTGATACTGTCTGCTGAGCTGTGTATCTAATCCTGTCCTGTGTGATACTGTCTGCTGAGCTGTGTATCTAATCCTATCCTGTGTGATACTGTCTGCTGAGCTGTGTATCTAATCCTATCCTGTGTGATACTGCCTGCCGACGACGCACTACATCTCCCACGATGCACTGCCGCAGACCTGCACGGTTCCTCCATACCTCGTTCTCGGGAGGCGCCACGTTTCCTTACCGTTTCAGGGTTCTGCACGATGTAACGCCGTATTGTTCCCTGCGTGTACGGGGCCTGCATCTCCTGAAAGAGAAAATGTCAAATATTACAAGACTGAAAATAAGCAAAAGAGCCCAAACTATTCATTGTCTTATCCGCCTGTTAGGTGAGAACAGCGCCTCACCGAATCACTGGCTGCGTTAGTCGCTCAGCTCTGCTGCATCACAAACTGGGTGTAAATACAGCGTGTTAAAGGGGATGTTCACCTGTCACAGCTCTAGACGGGGCCCCTGGGATCGGCTGAGGATGAAGCCCCATGTGCACAGCTCATCCCTCACCTGGATAACTCACCTGCACCTGCTCCGGGCCCTGCACAACGTATCTTCTGATGGTTTCATGCGAGTAGGGGCCGGGGGACTGCACCTCCTGCAATAAACACATCCAGTCATCACCATCTGGATCGCCCTCATTCTCCAATTAGATACAATGTGATCAACAAATACATAAAGTAAATCAGCTGCATTTCCTGTCAGCCATATTGGCTCTGGTGGGACACACCCCTCCCTCCCCCTTTCCCTCGCTCCCCAGTAGCCAATCACATAGAGAGATCCCTCCCAGTTCAAGAGCGACTTCTATGATGGGAGGAAGCAGCTAACGTCTCCTCCAAATCAGTAGGACTACAGCCTGGGACAAGAGTGCGGGAGACGAAGGCGCAGAACCAGGGTCACAACAACACATGTAGCAGTTTTATTTATTGTCATTAGACGCCACAATCTCTATGTTCTGTGGTTACAGAGCAGAAATCTGTGTGCAGAGCTTATATCAGCGCTGGAGCGTTATAAGAGGAGCGGCTGATATCAGTCACATAGGATGTAATGTCTCTGGAGGTTATATCAGAGCTGGAGCGTTATAAGAGGAGCGGCTGATATCAGTCACATAGGATGTAATGTCTCTGGAGGTTATATCAGTGCTGGAGCGTTATAAGAGGAGCGGCTGATATCAGTCACATGTGATGTAATGTCTCTGGAGGTTATATCAGTGCTGGAGCGTTATAAGAGGAGCGGCTGATATCAGTCACATGTGATGTAATGTCTCTGGAGGTTATATCAGTGCTGGAGCGTTATAAGAGGAGCGGCTGATATCAGTCACATAGGATGTAATGTCTCTGGAGGTTATATCAGTGCTGGAGCGTTATAGAGGAGCGGCTGATATCAGTCACATGTGATGTAATGTCTCTGGAGGTTATATCAGTGCTGAAGCGTTATAAGAGGAGCGGCTGATATCAGTCACATGTGATGTAATGTCTCTGGAGGTTATATCAGTGCTGGAGCGTTATAAGAGGAGCGGCTGATATCAGTCACATAGGATGTAATGTCTCTGGAGGTTATATCAGTGCTGGAGCGTTATAAGAGGAGCGGCTGATATCAGTCACATGTGATGTAATGTCTCTGGAGGTTATATCAGTGCTGGAGCGTTATAAGAGGAGCGGCTGATATCAGTCACATGTGATGTAATGTCTCTGGAGGTTATATCAGTGCTGAAGCGTTATAAGAGGAGCGGCTGATATCAGTCACATAGGATGTAATGTCTGGAGGTTATATCAGCGCTGGAGCGTTATAAGAGGAGCGGCTGATATCAGTCACATAGGATGTAATGTCTCTGGAGGTTATATCAGTGCTGGAGCGTTATAAGAGGAGCGGCTGATATCAGTCACATGTGATGTAATGTCTCTGGAGGTTATATCAGTGCTGGAGCGTTATAAGAGGAGCGGCCGATATCAGTCACATGTGATGTAATGTCTCTGGAGGTTATATCAGTACTGGAGCGTTATAAGAGGAGCGGCTGATATCAGTCACATGTGATGTAATGTCTCTGGAGGTTATATCAGCGCTGGAGCGTTATAAGAGGAGCGGCTGATATCGGAGAGGAAGCCCCCTTGCCCTCACCCCTGTAGTATATAATGTGATATATCTCGCCCTCCACCCTCCCGGCAGCACACTACTGTAAGTGTTTTCTGATAGTAAATCCATTGTAAGAAGCTGGAACAGGAATCGTCTCTGTGTAAACATCGAGAACAAACAGAACAAAAACTGAAGTGTCCTCGACCCGCTCCAGCACGTTGGACGGAGCTGCCGGAGGCTTCTTACAAGATACCAGAGCACTCAGACCGACAAGCACTTCACTATGATCCACGCGGCTCGACGCCTCCTAAGAAGGGGCCACAGAGACTTCCCGCTGCGGACGCCTTGAACTGTATTGTTTTTGCTCCTTTGCTTAAATGTAAAATGAAGCCGCTTTCTAAAAAGTCTTCATTAGCGTCTCACCGATCTGCATGTGCAGAAAGCGTGCAAGTCCTTCACCTAGCTGCTAGTGCGGATACAAATCTATCAGAGCTCCTGTTTCCGGTGGCTCTCTCTGCTCTCCCCCTCCCTTCTCTTGGTACTAGGGCTCATGCACAGCTGAAAACACAGATTCCGGCCAAGTGCCTTCTGCATTTTGCAGACTAGAATGTCTGGCAAATTATAGAACGGTCATATCCTTGTCCGTAATATAGACAAGAATATGACAATCTATTTTTTGCGGGGAGATGAACGGACATACGGATGTGGACACGCACAGATCCAGCCTGTATTACCGGAGGGGGGTAGGAAAGACACGCACAGATCCAGCCTGTATTACCGGAGGGGGGTAGGAAAGACACGCACAGATCCAGCCTGTATTACCGGAGGGGGGTAGGAACGACACGCACAGATCCAGCCTGTATTACCGGAGGGGGGTAGGAACGACACGCACAGATCCAGCCTGTATTACCGGAGGGGGGTAGGAAAGACACGCACAGATCCAGCCTGTATTACCGGAGGGGGGTAGGAAAGACACGCACAGATCCAGCCTGTATTACCGGAGGGGGGTAGGAAAGACACGCACAGATCCAGCCTGTATTACCGGAGGGGGGTAGGAAAGACACGCACAGATCCAGCCTGTATTACCGGAGGGGGGTAGGAAAGACACGCACAGATCCAGCCTGTATTACGGAGGGGGTAGGAACGACACACACAGATCCAGCCTGTATTACGGAGGGGGGTAGGAACGACACGCACAGATCCAGCCTGTATTACCGGAGGGGGGTAGGAAAGACACGCACAGATCCAGCCTGTATTACCCGGAGGGGGGGTAGGAACGACACGCACAGATCCAGCCTGTATTACCGGAGGGGGGTAGGAAAGGACACGCACAGATCCAGCCTGTATTACCGGAGGGGGGTAGGAAAGACACTCACAGAGCCAGCCTGTATTACCGGAGGGGGGTAGGAAAGACACGCACAGATCCAGCTGTATACCGGAGGGGGGTAGGAAAGACACGCACAGATCCAGCCTGTATTACCGGAGGGGGGTAGGAAAGCACGCACAGATCCAGCCTGTATTACCGGAGGGGGTAGGAAGACACGCACAGATCCAGCCTGTGTATTACCGGGAGGGGGGTAGGAAAGACACGCACAGATCCAGCCTGTATTACCGGAGGGGGGTAGGCAAGACACGCACAGATCCAGCCTGTATTACTGGAGGGGGGTAGGAAAGACACGCACAGATCCAGCCTGTATTACGGGGGGTAGGAAGACACGCACAGATCCAGCCTGTATTACCGGAGGGGGGTAGGAAAGACACGCACAGATCCAGCCTGTATTACTGGAGGGGGGTAGGAAACACGCACAGATCCAGCCTGTATTACGGAGGGGGGTAGGAATGACGCACAGATCCAGCCTGTATTACTGGAGGGGGTAGGAAGACACGCACAGATCCAGCCTGTATTACTGGAGGGGGGTAGGAAAGACACGCACAGATCCAGCCTGTATTACGGAGGGGGGTAGGAAGACACGCACAGATCCAGCCTGTATTACGGAGGGGGGTAGGAACGACACGCACAGATCCAGCCTGTATTACGGAGGGGGGTAGGAAAGACATGCACAGATCCAGCCTGTATTACGGAGGGGGGTAGGAAGACACCACAGATCCAGCCTGTATTACGGAGGGGGTAGGAAGACACGCACAGATCCAGCCTGTATTACCGGAGGGGGGTAGGAAAGACACGCACAGATCCAGCCTGTTACGGAGGGGGGTAGGAAAGACACGCACAGATCCAGCCTGTATTACCGGAGGGGGGTAGGAACGACACGCACAGATCCAGCCTGTATTACTGGGTGGTCTGCACACAGCGACTCCAGGAGCCATGGCCCAAGTCCATATACCCCTAGCCCCAGTGTAGACCCTCAACCACGGTTAAATAGTTAATAAAATAAATGATTAACAATGTTTTTATTTACATATATTAATATTTATAACATTTTATATTATTAGGGTCACAGTACTTCTCAATATATGATTATATTATACAATATTAAGTATTTATCTGATTTCCTGTATTATGATATAGTATGATTATTAGTATTTTTTATTTTAGTAAATACTATTAGGATTGTCCCGTCTGTATTTGGGGGGGGGACCTCTGTGACTTTCACCTTTATACTTCCAGTCGAGCTGCTGCGTCCTGCGGTTTGTACTGTAATGACTGTTTACAGCTCTTTAATTCTCAGGACAACTGCCCCCATTCTCCAAAACATGATGATTTATTAGTTATTACAGAAACACTGAGGACATTTCATTCATTCCGGTCTAAGGTCAGAGCAAATCCTGTAACAGCAGAAACTGGACTCGTCACATTCACTGCAGTTCAATCATTTCTTAGTCGTATCTGTGACTGGGAAAGCTGGGTGACATCCAGTGTGACCACGGCACCCAGCTTTTCCAGACTCTGCCTCATCATACAATGATGCAAAGAATATAAGAATACATTACTAGGAAGGTTCTTGGGAAAACTTGATAACATGCGGGCGCTGCTCTCACAGCTGGGGGCTTGTTACAATGTATCAGTCTATACAAGTCTCTATGAGTAAACACAGCAGAACTAGTCAGACATCAGGCTGATCGCTGCACTGCTCGGGGTGGGCTCTGGACAGAATCAGCCTCCTTCCCCCTCTGGCAGCTGACAATATACACGGACGAGCAAAAGGCCAACAATGTTCTGAACTTTTGACTTTCAGGCTCCATATCTAATCTCACCATCCACTACAGCTTCGGATAGGAGACTCCCATCATCCTATAGACAATCCTCTCGGCTATCTCATGCATACATTGGACTTGCAGTTATTTAGCATATGATTAGTTCTGCAGATTCTTCTCATGTTACTGTTTTGCTCCTAGAATTCAACATTTTAATTATTTTGTAAAGCCACCTTTGGCTTTCAGCACTGTCTGGACCCTTCTGGGCATGCTCTCGATTAGATTACAGCATGTCTCGCCCGAAATCTCTTCCCAGGTCTCTTCTACACGTTCCCAATGTTGGAGCATACTGGTCGACTCTCTTGGGTACGAATACAGCTTTTTCTTCATCTCTACCCACAAGTGTTGGATTGGGTTTAGGTCCAGGGACTGTGAGGTCCGATCCAGCACCTCTATATCGTCTTGTCGTCCTTTCCATACCCATAGTACTCGAGTGTATGAAGTAACTCGTCTTGTAGGATACTCACATACAGCTCAGCATTGAGACCAACGCCTTTGGCTGTGAAACATCCCCATATCTTCAGGCTTCCTCCACACAACTTGACTTCTCCTTTAATCTCTTGATCCGTTGGCCCCTTCTTCCTTGTTTCTTCCAGACCTGTTTGCCCCCATCAGAGCCCAGTCTATGGACTTTCGTCTCATCGCTCCACCCTTTTCCAATCTTCCACTCTTCATACTTTATTTTACAAACTCGAGCCGACGCTTCTTATGACGATATTGAAGTCGAGGCTTCTTCACCATTTTTCGGGCCACCATTCCAGACTTGTGTAATGCACGTCGCATGGTGCTCGCATGGACGTCTGCGATCTCAGTATTACGAAGCATACGAGCCGCCTCCGCTGCCGTGTTTGTAGCGCCAGAACTGATAGACCTTGTGAGGAGCCAACTTGTTGACTCCAATATTTTGCCAGGACGTCCACCTCTTGGCTTTGGAATGGACAGACTTCATTCTGTATTCTTCTAGCTGTCATGGCCTCACATGATGCAGTTTGGAGATTTATTTTAGCCGAGATACCGCTGTCCATGAGCTGGGTGATGCTGCTTCTTCATGGCGGCTCCTGGATCTGAACCAGTGACCTTTCACTTGGGAATCGACCTAATAACAAACTGGTCTATCAGGGAATGTGAGGACAGAAGAAGAAGATTGTTCCAGCACCAGAACAGGAACAATGCAGTTACAGAATCTGCAGAACTAGTCATATGCTGAATAGCTGCAGGTCCAATGTATGTATGAGATAGCCGGGAGGATTGTCTATAGGATGATGGGAGTCTCACGTCTGAAGCTCTAGTGGTTGGTGAGATATGGAGCCTGGAAGTCAAAGGTTCAAAACATTGTTACCCTTTTGCTCGTCAGTGTATGTTAACCACCACTGGACACTAACCTCGTAAATCAGCAAAGATGCACACATCACAAACTACCCCCCCCCCCCCCACAAAAAAAAAAAAAAAAATGACTATGCAATATAGTTGACGCCCCCTCTCTTTCCCAGATAAAAGTATTCACACCCTGTAAAATCAAACTCAATGAGAGCTCTCCTAGGGTGAAGCTTTACAGTGCGATGAGGTGTAGATCGTCAGGCACATGCTACATACCGAGGTCACACGCCAGATATTCCTGCGGTCAGGACCGGGCAGGGAGTGGGAGCACCGTGAGCGGCTGATAACCCCCCGGGGAGCCACCTCTGGACCCAACTCTATGTGGATCGGTCATACATGTGTGAGCTGGGAGCGGAGCTTTAAAAAATGTAAGTATGTTACAACATATCAAAGGTGACGAGACCCTGACCATCGCTAGAACGAGGAGAGAACGGCCCTCGAAGTCCATCCCCTGCAGAGATGAGCTGTGTGACTGCCTCTTTTCTCTTTGTTCTAGCGATCGGTGAGGGTCAGAGCGCTGAGACCTTTAGTATGTCACTAAAAATTCTACCATTTTGCATCTACAGCTCTACGCGTCTCCATGGTTACAGACTACAAGTAAGTCCTATGTAGTCTGATCCTGGAGTCCTGTGTTACTGCAGCTCTAGGCGTCTCCATGGTTACAGACTACAAGTAAGTCTTATGTAGTCTGATCCTGCAGTACTGTGTTACTTCACTCCAAATGATCCTGCTTCTTATTAACCCACAGACAGTACAAAGGAGGCGAGTAACACCTTACTGCAAGTCAGACCAGACTACACAGGGTTTGTTTGTAGTCTGTAACCATGGAGACACATAGGTCAGCATAGGAGCAGTATACACAAGATGGTAGAAGTGAGTATTCTTAAGACCCCATAATCACTAGAATGAAGGGTCTGCAATGCTAGAGAATCCCATAGGATGCAGTGATTGCAGCCGAGTGTCACGGATAGTTTAACAGAAAACAAGAAGTTACAAATAAGGATCCGACTGGCTTGATCCGAAACTAAGGAACAAAAGGGTGACCCCTATTCAAGCCTTGAAACTCTCCCTGTCTTCTCAGCCCATGCAAAGATCTCTATGATAGAAAATTGCATATCCTCGTACCTCGACTGTATGACACCTGAACACCCTATAATAGTGAGGGGATACGACCACCGGCTCCCTACACTTGATACGGAGGGAGTCAGGGTCACCTAGGATCAAGCAAACAGGAAAACACAAATCAATGAACAGACTTAGGCCCCATGCACACGGCCGTTGTTCACAGCCGTGTGCGGGCCGTGGAACCGCGGCCTGGATCCCTCCTGAGAGCAGGAGCGCACGGCGTCACTGGTTGCTATGACGCCGTGCGCTCCCTGCTGCCGGCACAGTACAGTAATACACTGGTATAGATCGTACCAGTGTATTACTGTACTGTGCCGGCAGCAGGGAGCGCACGGCGTCATAGCAACCAGTGACGCCGTGCGCTCCTGCTCTCAGGAGGGATCCAGGCCGCGGTTCCACGGCCCGCACACGGCTGTGAACAACGGCCGTGTGCATGGGGCCTTATCTGTAGAAGCATCAGTTGTAGCATCCAGCATGCACACACTCCAGGAAGTTGTATAAACCGCAAAGTGATGCAGTATGGGAAGGGTTTTAAAGGGATGCAATCAGTGCAACTACATGACAGCTGAGAGAGGCTAACGAGATGAGAAAACAAAAGCAAAACAAAAGGAACCTCAAGCAGGAGGTTCTGAAGAACGTCTGTCAGAGCTTCTCCGATGTCTGGTGGTGACACCGCTCTGCTTTGGGTCAGGAGCAGCACCAGGCAAAAAGAAAACTGCAGGCGGTGCTGTGCGAAACTACAGCTCCGGTCCAGTGATCGACCGGAATCTAACTGGTCGGTAAGTCTGGACACATCCCGACATCACTATGGTGGGAAAGTGTGACGTCCTGGAGGTGCGCTGCTCCTTTAAATCACTCAGATCCGCTTTGTGGGACCCCCCCCCCCACCCTTTCTGTTACAATGTTTTATTCTTCTGCAACAAAGAGGCAGAATATTGTTCGGGGAACGAGCTGCTGAGCAACCGGAGGACCCGGCCCAGGAATCCTCCGAGAAATGTGTACATCCTGGGGTCAGAAATGTCAGCCATAAACCTTCGAGGGGTATAAGAACTGCCATGGTTTGAGCGTGAGCTCTTCTGCCCGGAGGAATCCCATCAGCTCATTCTGTAGAAGGTTCTGCCCTGATAATAGTCGCCTCTTTCTAGACTGGAAGAAACATTACTAGAATAGCAATTCCTTTGTGCAAGAAAAACTTCAAGTTTCGTCCCATAGGAATCCAACAGAAATATACAAATCATTAACCGACACCATATTAGGCCGAGTTCACACTTCAGTTACTTCCATCCGTTATTGGGAGCCAAAACCAGGTGCGGGTCAAAAACACAGAACAGGAGCAGCTCTTTCCATTACACCTGATCTCTGGAGGCTTCACTACTGGTCACTCACAATAACTGAAGTGTGAACTTGGCCTTACAGAGATCTCCTCCCCAAGAGGATTGCTTCTAGGGGTGAATGTAGCGCCTCATGGAGGCACCAAAGGGCAGCACACGGAGTCCCCGCAGTTCCCTATTATCCACTTCCCACACTTCGTTCACATCAGGACATTATAATAGAGAAAGACTGGATCTGTCAACAGCAGCGCGTTGGTGGCTTCCTGATGTAATAATAAAGTAACAAAATAACTAAAAAGCAACATAAGTAATGAGCAGACCTCGCTGGAGGCGCTGACTACGGAGCCGTCATCGGTGGAGACCGTCAGCATTACAATCCCAGCAGTCGCACAAGAGATTTGTGGGTCAGACAGGAAACTGCTTAATCATGAAAAACAGGGATTTAGGTTTAGTCTATTTTTGCCTCGGCTCCACCTTAAAGAAACCTAAACATAGTCCGCGGCAGGAGCAGTCCGCGGTCACCCGCCCTTGTATTAGAGAACGTCATCAGGGATAATTATCAGGTGCGACGTCTTCAGCCCCGCCAAGGAACTGCAGACTCAGAGCTTGTTCACATGAACGTGACGCGTTTTGCGGAACAGACGGCCTTTATAGAAATTACTATTCTTGTCCCTTTTGCGGGGCCACGGAACAGAGCAACGGATGCGGCCCCATTGAAGTGAATGGGTCCGAACCTGAGCCGAAAAAAAAAATGCAGCTCGGATGCGGAACCAAACCACGATCGTGTGAATGAGCCCTAAGAGGCGACTAAAGGGTGCGGAGTGCAGGCCGCACGCCCAGCGCTAATAATGGAGCTCATCCGTCTCCACCTAAAACCGAATGCAGTGAGACGGGGAGACTCCCCAAAAGTCTACACACCCACAGAGCAGCAGCGTCCTCTGATCATCCCTGTACAGCACCGCACACACTGCAGGCGACACCTCGCCTTCCCATTGTGTACACAGGAGATAAACGCTGCAACTGATGGAGAACGCGACGGTTCTGTCTGACTGTAATCTCTGCAGACTACAAAAGACGCAGATCATTGCACCTGGTGATGGATGACAAGACACATAGACACTCCAGGAAAGCTCCGCCTCTGAGCTGCATCATGCCTTACTCCTATCACATCCAGAGCTGCAGTCACAATTCTGCAGTTACATTATATCTTATACTACAGTCACATTCAGAGCTGCAGTCACAGTTTATGGTCACATTAAGTCTTCTGCTCCAGTCACATCCAAAGCTGCAGTCACGTTACGTCTTCTGCTCCAATCACATCCAGAGCTGCAGTCACATTACGTCTTCTGCTCCAGTCACATCCAGAGCTGCAGTCAGTTTGAAGTCACATTACGTCTCCTGCTCCAGTCACATCCAAAGCTGCAGTCACGTTACGTCTTCTGCTCCAATCACATCCAGAGCTGCAGTCACATCCAGTCACTCTGCAGACCTCTCAGCGGGCTCACATCCTGCGCAGGGCCCGCTCCGCTGTGGGTCTCCCCAGGCAAGTTACAGCAGTTTGTATCCAGAATGGAAGAGCTGCATGATGGGAGCTGGAGGCTGCGGAATTCTACAGCGAGCGGCACACTAAGGCGGCCATATTGGTTGTCACCCAGCTTTCCAAGAAGCAGACATGATGAGAATGAAGCAAGGACGAGATTTACTGGGAAACTCGTAAAAATTCTTCTGCCCAGAGACAAAAGCAGCGCAGAGATGAATCCTTGTTTAGAGGGAGGGCAGTGAAGCGGATGGGAGTGATTGTCCGGAGCCGGATTCCATTCCAGAGGTCAGGTGACCCCTGTGTGGTAAACATTCCAGCGGTCCCATCCCCCTCCATGTATGGATCACAGGGGGTAGCCGCACTCGCAGGTATGTACTGGGGGTCTCATGTGCACCTCTGGTGTATACCGCGCGGTGGAAGCGACTTCTCAGGACGCATGGAAGAGACGGAAACAGACACGACAAACAGAGTGAAGGAGGCGTCAGCCCCTGGGACCCGCGAAAGCTGTACTGTGCCGCCAATGAGACTACCTGCCGCGCACGGGGACATCAGCCGCCGCCATACACTGGGTCATCAGCCGCCGCCATACACTGGGTCATCAGCCGCCGCCATACACTGGGTCATCAGCCGCCGCCATACACTGGGTCATCAGCCGCCGCCATACACTGGGTCATCAGCCGCCGCCATACACTGGGTCATCAGCCGCCGCCATACACTGGGTCATCAGCCGCCGCCATACACAGCGACATCACCCGCCGCCATACACAGCGACATCACCCGCCGCCATACACAGCGACATCACCCGCCGCCATACACAGCGACATCACCCGCCGCCATACACAGCGACATCACCCGCCGCCATACACAGCGACATCACCCGCCGCCATACACAGCGACATCACCCGCCGCCATACACAGCGACATCACCTACCGCCTTAAGCCTCATGCACACGACCGTTCCGTTTTTTGCGGTCCGCAAACCACGGAACTGCAACAAACAAAAGCCGCCTGTGTTGCCTTCCGCAATTTGCGGAAAGGAACGGGCGCTGGTAATATAAAATGCCTATTCTTGTCCGCAAAGCGGGGACAAGAATAGGACATGTTATATTTTTTTAGCGGGGCCGCGGAATGAAGCCACGGATGCGGACAGCAACACGGAGTGCTGTCCACATCTTTTGCGGCCCCATTGAAGTGAATGGGTCCGCATCCGAGCCGCCGTTTGGACCCAAACAACGGTTGTGTGCATGAGGCCTTACACAGCGACATCACCCGCCGCCATACACAGCGACATCACCCGCCGCCATACACAGCGACATCACCCGCCGCCATACACAGCGACATCACCCGCCGCCATACACAGCGACATCACCCGCCGCCATACACAGCGACATCACCCGCCGCCATACACAGCGACATCACCCGCCGCCATACACAGCGACATCACCCGCCGCCATACACAGCGACATCATCCGCCGCCATACACAGTGACATCACCCCCCGCCATACACAGTGACATCACCCCCCGCCATACACAGCGACATCATCTGCCGCCATGCACAGCGACATCGTCTACCGCCATACACAGCGACATCGTCTACCGCCATACACAGCGACATCATCTGCCGCCATACACAGTGCCGCCAAAGTGAGAAATCAAAGAGTGGTTCTAGAGCAGCGACCTGGGGTTATATGGGTCCTGCAGCCACATGTGATGATGTCATCAGAAGTTACCTCACTCTCCGCAGCTACAGCCTGAACACCGCCATTATTCCTGCACCAACACATTGTAACAAACTATCAGTGCAGTGTAGAGAGTTCCATTTACCACACAGAGCATCGCCCGAACTGATACATTGTAACAGGTTTTCTGCCTCTAAATGTAACCCAGAACAACCCCTTTCACTGACAGTAAGCAGAGGTCTTGAAAATGGTGAAGAATAGAAACAAAGTCTATTAGGCCCCTTTCAGACGAGCGCAGCTCCCGGCCTGACCGCCAGCACTGCCGGGGTCACATAGCATTATATTGATTTATGATGTAACCCTTACAGTTCTGGAATGTACTGGATAACACTGACAGCATTATGTCAGTGTGAGAGCGCAGCGTGACACCCGCTCGTCTGAAAGGGGCCTTAGAAAGCTGCAGAAGTTACTGCACAAATGGATAACGCTCTAATTATACCGGAGAACCCATTATAAGAAGGCTCACCCCCCCCCCCCCCCCCACTGTATCAGACGTTTACTATCATAACCCTGCTGGAGCCATCACCTCCCCACTGATGACATCACATAATGCCACAAGATGACATCACGATCTATATACAGTGTGTCTGCCTCCAGCACAGGGGTTCAGCTCCAATCACTAACTCTGCCCCTGATCCTGACTCCTCACACACTTGGTTAATGATCTACAGGAAGCGGAGATTCTGCGGACTCTGACCCTCATACATCTTATACAGACAAAGGGGGCGTCGCCCACATAGACTGCAAGCGGCAATGAATGGAAACCCAGGTGGGAGCTCCCAGAAACAAGATTATAACAAGGGCAGAGAGATGGACTACAGCAGAGTGATGTCATCATAGACGGCACAGAGTGATGTCATCCGTCATCATAGACGGCACAGAGTGATGTCATCCGTCATCATAGACGGCACAGTGATGTCATCCGTCATCATAGACGGCACAGTGATGTCATCCGTCATCATAGACGGCACAGAGTGATGTCATCCGTCATCATAGACGGCACAGAGTGATGTCATCCGTCATCATAGACGGCACAGAGTGATGTCATCCGTCATCATAGACGGCACAGAGTGATGTCATCCGTCATCATAGACGGCACAGAGTGATGTCATCATAGACGGCACAGAGTGATGTCATCATAGACGGCACAGAGTGATGTCATCCGTCATCATACATGGCACAGAGTGATGTCATCCGTCATCATACACGGCACAGAGTGATGTCATCATACACGGCACAGAGTGATGTCATCCGTCATCATACACGGCACAGAGTGATGTCATCATACACAGAAGACATACAGTGGTTAGCACTGGTTCCTTGCAGCGCTGGGGTCCTGGGTTCAAATCTGACCATGGACCATTTACATGGAGTCAGTTCTAGGGTTTTTTGCGGATAGGATGCGGACCCATTCATTTCAATGGGTCCGCAAAAAATGCGTGCTGTCCGCATCAGTATGTCCGTTCCGTAGCCCCGCAAAAAACAAACAAAAAAAACCCAATAGAACATGTCCTATTCTTGTCCGTTTTAGGCATTGTTACAATGGATCCGCAAAAAAAATAAAAAAAAATAACGGATGGCATACGGATGTGCGGACCGCAAAACATACGGTCGTGTGCATGTAGCCGTGAGCTCCTGGGGACAGTGTGATGATAACGTCTGTACAGCGCTGCGGAGTATGTCAGCGCTATATAAGTGCAGAAAATATACAGCAGAATGTAGACAGTCATAATACATAGAAGATAGTGATGTCATCAGTCATCATACACAGCAGAGCATGATGTCATCAGTCCCCATACTGAGCTGCATAGGCCCCCAGCGACACCCGTCACGCTGGCAGATCGCCCTCCAGGATCCCCGGACGTCCCTGCTGACTCGCTCTTGGCACCAGTTCACACCTGTGCAGGAAGGCAGGTAGGTACCTGTGATCTGTCACCTGCGGCCTGGTGTCCAGGAGGCCCCCGTCACCCCCACAATATATCCTCACCCATCGCAGTCCTCGCTGCTCCATGGCTGCGCCCTTACACAGGACAGTAAAGCAGGTGAGTGCGGCTGAACAGATCTCCAGGGAGCGTCTGGGAGGGACACGCCCGGTCACCACGGAGGCTTATTAAAGGGACAGGCACTTCAAACAGGAGTTACTGGTCGCTACCCAGCCCTGACTTTGCCCTCCCCTGTGTCAGCTTGGAGTGGACGCCCCCTACAGGACAGCAGTGAGGGCCCTATAGGCAGACGTGTGGCCCTATACAGATTTATCTGGTGTCTCTGGCACTCCCTCATCTGTGAGCCGTTCATCCTGAGCTCTCAGTTCATGAATAGAATTTCAAAACAACAGTGAAGACTGACACACAAAAGAAGCAGGAAGCCGGGTGAAGTACATGACGCACCTGCGCCCCTCCCCCTCCATACCATACAGCGCCTCTAGTGGTCACTGCTGCCCATTACAGCTGATCCTGGAGGCCAGGGAGTTACAATGTAACAAACACCTCGCCGCACAGCAGCGCCGAGCAGCACAGCAGAGCCGAACAGAGCCGAGCCGAGCAGCACAGCCGAGGAGCCGAGCAGCAGAGCCGAGCAGCACAGCAGAGCCGAACAGCACAGCCGAGGAGCCGAGCAGCACAGCCGAGGAGCCGAGCAGCACAGCCGAGGAGCCGAGCAGCACAGCCGAGGAGCCGAGCAGCACAGCCGAGGAGCCGAGCAGCACAGCCGAGGAGCCGAGCAGCACAGCCGAGGAGCCGAGCAGCACAGCCGAGGAGCCGAGCAGCACAGCCGAGCAGCACAGCAGAGCCGAAGAGCCGAGCAGCAGAGCCGCACAGCACAGCCGAGCCGCACAGCACAGCCGAGC